>NW_010243096.1:38030-51181 GCF_000690775.1 Eurypyga helias | reverse complement strand
AAAAGAATAGACTCTAAACATTAATAGTGGTGTGACTCTGATTCTCAGCCAGTGTCTACATAACTCACTAAGTTACTGGAGCTATGATTGTTTACCCTAGTTGAACATCTGACCCAGTTTCTACAAGCTTACGCACACTAGATAATGTTTATGGGTAATCCTATTATTTTTGCAAGTCACTACATCTTCATGATTTCTCAAAGAATTTTTTTAATCCATTAGGTGTCTCGTGGTATCTTTGAAGAAATGAAATATCTGGAGCTCATGATAGTCAATGACCATAAAATGGTAAGTATATCAGGTTAGTGTTAATCTTCCCTTTGATGATGATTTGTGGGTTGATGTACAGCACTGTGCTGCATCAGCTACTTCTGGGTCAAGTGTTTAGTTTATCAGCAGCTGTTAGCATTTACACTGTAAGACACAGTATAGGCCATAATATGTAATAATGCTTAATGTAACCTAAGATTTTCTACAGCAATTACATATTCTCAAAGTGTGTCTGAAACACTTAGCCATATTAAATTATCCATATGATAGCAATAACCAACAGAGTAACAAAACATTTATGTCCAGAACAAATACATTAAACATCAGAAAACTACATCTTGTCCTTAAACTAATAACGATGTCAAAACTCGCCACTTTGAGTTTAGCTTTACTAACTTAAATTTAAATGCAGCAAAGCATATAGACAAAACTATCTGATTGTTCTCCTGGCTATTCCCCACTTAGCAACAGCATTCATAATGAAGTCCAAGATAAGTTACTTGTTCGATTCAGGTGTCTGTCATTTGATTTAAAAAAAAAAAAGGGGGGGGTTGGGGGTGAGCCAACTTTTTTTTTTTTTCCCCCCTCCATTTTGTTTTTCAGGATGGCTGGAAAAAATGAGACCAGCTGACATTTGTTGTTTAAATGTTACTGTTTTCACTGATTATGCTAAGTAAGACTGTCCAAGTGTCCATGTGTTACCCTTATGAACAGTCAGGAGGGAGCAGCCTGGGGAATAATGAGTTCTGTAAACCAAAACAGCTGTTTTGTAGACCCTTTTGGAAAAGCATCACAAATCTGAGTTCAGTAGCTACATTTTAACTGGAGCATATCTGCTATGGAGAAATAGTGTATAAGTTTTCTAATAACAAAGAATATCCTGCAACCAACAGTGAGTTACTCTAAAAACAGCTTGATTGTGTCTTGTTCTGAGCCCTTGTCTCACTTAGCTTTTGCAGCTGTTCACGGGCTAAAAGTCAAATAAGGATCATCAACTCTTAACATGACTTTGCTTCTCTGTGAGCAAGACTTTTTTTTTTTTATAAATCAAATTCTGTTGATAAAACAGTTTCTGCTTATTTTATGTGCAAGTAAAATAAACTTTTAGGTTTCTGTATGAGCTTGTGCCTCGCACTCTACTGCATGTTTTCCCAGTGCGTTATGTCCTGTGGGCTCTCTTGTCAACATGGAAGGATGATTTTACAGAGCCAGAAGTAGCAGATAGCAGAACAGGATTCAGTGTTTTGTATTGCTCCAGTGCCGAATAGACAGATAATACAACCTTCCCTCATCTGTTTGTTAAATCATAGAAATAGTCTGGGCAAAAATAGCCTGTGTTTAATCTGTGTCAGCTGAGCAGTGGGGGGGGAATTCAGATGGGTTAGAAAGCGTAGGACAGCAATTTATTCAACTGCTTTTGCCTGTAAAGCCACCTCGTAGGAAACTATCCCGAGTGCTAGTTGTATAGGGGTAGGGCGTAGTAGCTGAAGGTACAAACAAGACAAGTTTGTTGTCCTCCTTGAGGCCTGTGGTTGGCGTTCCTTACGGAGAGAGAGTATTTCTTTCCCCGTTTGCTCTGGCCTCCCGCATGCGGACATGCGCCTGGGACAGCCGTCCCGTTCCCGCACTTGGGCCAGGCCCTAACCGCTGTCTCCTCTCGGGCCGGTTTCTTACAACTGTGTTCGTTGCTTCAGGGCTGTCCGGTGATGCTTGTGAGGGGATAAACCGGCTGTCCTTGGGAGCGCGTGCCCCTGCCCCCTAACCCCCTCACCCCGTAAGGGCTCCCCCTCACCAGTAGAGAGCGCACTTCTGCAGCAGGCTCGGGGGGGGGGCACACCTTAACCCCTCTTCAGCCATGGGCTGCCAGGTGCCCACTGCTCTGTTTGCAGCTTTCCTGCCCTCTGACACCACACCCCCACCTCCACGCATTTAATTCGGTCATCGCACTTGCCTTAGTTTCTGGTTTAGGAGCTGTGTTTACACAACACATAATGTTGCATATTGCCGTTGATTTTGGCATTTAAATAGTTGTTGGGGAGGGGGCCTCTGCAAAACTATGCTGCTGGATCTTTGGGTACCAAAACCTGTTGGGGAACTTAACAGTGAATAACTGCAGATGTTAAAAAAAAAAAAAAAATCTTCCTGCAGTCAAATGAATGTCGTCATTAAGTTTGAGCTTTTTATTCTCTCTGTGGGATTTCATCCATCTGAAACTAGATTGCATGGCAAAAGTAACTGGAATTTGAAAGGATGGAAAAAAATTATCTAATAATATAGTGTGTGCGTATGTCACTCTTCTGGCCTTTACTTTGAGAAACAGATTATTTAATTTTAAAAGCATATATGTCTTGCGGCTCTACTTTCACCTTTGCAGCAAGCATAACTCTGGAAAACAGGGGATTTATCTGATTTGGGACATATAACTTGATGTAGCAACTCAGTTGCTCAGAGAAGAGACAGACCCTCATGTTTCAAGCCCTATTTTTGGGTATTGGGTTTCAGAGTGGGAGTAGCTGACAATTTCACGGAACTTGATAACGGTTGCTCATGAGGTGATGTTGCTTTTCACCAGTAGCTGAAATCAGTAAAGAGTTTTTTAATGAAGACTTTTTGTCTTCATAGAACGATTCGTTCTATGCAATTTTGTGTTCCTTCTCTGTGAAATTTTGAAGTCTTACTTTTCCTGCCTGCAAATCATATTGTGCAATGAAATTTTGAGTTAGAATTTTACAATCTTTTGAAGCATTGATTAATGTTCAGATACCATAGCAGCATTTTTGGAAAACTTGACATGGAACAGAGGGGACTTGTGGGGCAGGATGAGGAAGGACATGAAACAATTGTAATGACGTGCACAGAAATTAGGAAGCGGAACTGGTAATACAGCTCATCTAAGTCTATAGAAGGGGAAAAAAATAAAATTAAAACTTAAGATATTCAGCCAAACTCTTTCCACATTCAAACATATTTACTTTTACCATGCGCTCGCTTTTCCTTTTTGCCTTTTGGTGTAACTAACGCTACTTGTCAGAGAAGCCTGGTGCTGTAGTAGAGAAAGGATGTCTTTGCAAGGAGCTGTACTTGGGACAAGTGGCCAGTGCTTAACCTTCATGTCTTACAGTCATGGAACACAGCTGTACAGTGTGATAATTAACTGATCAGGGTAAACACAGTGTTAGCAGGTACAGCATCCTCTCAATTTTGAGCTCATGTTTATTTTCATGTTTACCTGTAATTTTGTCTTGAACATTTGAACTCTGATTCTGAATTAGATATTTCTCGTGGCAAAATGCTCCTTTTACGGATGTGAAAGGTTGTCTGTCACACATGGCTTCCTTTACCTTCCAGGGATTCGTAAGTATGAGAGAGAGGCTGTGATCTGAAAAGCTTTCCGAGTTTTTCCCTTACTCTTTCTTAAAATATTAATTTTCCTTTCTTGCTGTAAAAATAAAGAATTAGTAATAAATATTTAAGTTCTCACTGTGTTCTACTTTTTCTTTTCCATTTAGTTCAAAAAGCACCGTTCTTCAAATGCATACACAAACAATTTTGCAAAGTCTGTGGTAAACCTTGTGGATGCTGTAAGTATCAATGTCTCTTCTGGAAACTGTATCGCTGACTTTGTTAGTTTAGTGCTGTATTAAAAATGTTAACAGCAGATACCAGGATAAAAAAAAGAGTAGCTATAAAAATTACATTTAAAAACTCATTTCCAGTTCCTCAGCAGAAGAATAGCCTGGGGTTGAACGTGCAAGAAACCACCAAATTATCCTTGAGAGTTTTCTCAAAGCTTCCAACTGCCAGTATGCCCTTGGCAGGGAGGATTTCAGACTTGAAGGAGCTTTCAGTATCTGTCACTGCTGAAGAACATGATCTAATCGAGTTTAGATTTGTGAAACAAATGTAACCACAAGTGCTTGAAGCTGCGAGTATAGTTTACACAGGATACCCATATGGGTTGGGAGAAAAGAATGTGAATAAAAATTCTCCTTTATAAAATCTGCATTTATTGCTTAGAAACAAACAAAATCCCACTGTACTACATTATAAATGGCTGGTGCTGATGCAGATACCATACGTGTATCTTTGACTAAATTTAGAACAATTTCACACAGAGCATATAAACTAAAAGTAAGACTTGTGGTAAAATTTGATGTTTTTTTTTTCATTTTGATATGCGTGTAACGACCATGCTCATTTCAGAGCTGTGTTCGTAAGGGAAACAGGATAGATTCTCTAATAGTGATGAATACAAAGGCTAGCAAAATTCTGACTTTCCACGTGATGTTCCAACAGAACCATGTGATGTGATACAGTGCAAAGCATTGTCAACAGTTTGTTTACTTTGGAGGAAGCAACACAGTATTTGTTCTTAGTATCTTACATATAAAGTATTATCTATGCTGGATGTGTATTGGAAATCTAGGTGAATATATTTATAATACATGAACTACTGGAATTGTTTTGGAATATTTTTGTCTAACGATCTGAAAATAACAAGTAATCTGAAGAAATATTATTAGAGCAGATAAAAATACAAAAAAATTAATATTTCTGCAACTTATATTGTACATTGCCGAAGAAAGGGTGGCATTTTCATTTTCTTTTTATTTCTTCTGCATTTCAACAAAAGTTATTTAATCTCTCTTTCCTTTCTCTGACTATTCCTTCTGTTTTTCCATTTTTATTTGCCGTATGTGCATCTACAGAGATATCAGATTCTCTCCAGTATAGAATTCAGTCCTCTCTGTAGAGATCTTGCAAAGTGACATCTTAATGGCCCTTCCTTTAAACAAAGAGTGAAAAGGAGCAGGAATTTCTGCTTTGTTATTCCCTTGTGTTCATGGGAAGTGGGCTGTAGTTCTTGCTGACATATTTATTACTGGGAAAAGGATATCGGCTTTCCAGTGCTTCCAGGTTCTCTGCCCCTCTTCCATTCTTTCCTCTGTTTGCTTCAGGAAATGTGGTATTCCTCTCAGCAAACACAAGTGAAGTCCTGTGTTGATCCACCCATATGTGGTTTCTGGGGTTTAATTTTACTGATTTTTCTCATGTCCTTAACTGTTTTCTGTGTATGACCCCAGCCTGTCTCCTTCAGATTGAAGCATATTAATATTCTTTTTTCCTTCAACGTTCTTGGCCAAAATTGAGTTTAACTGGTTGCTCTCTCTTGCTCTTATGTTTATTGCCTTTTTTCTAAGCTGAATACTGTGTATTGATGTTTTTGTAAGGATAATGCTGCCTTGATACACGAGTTTGGCACGCTAGTCAGTGCCAGGTTATTCAGTGTAAATACTTACTGTAACTGCAGGAGGACATTTGCATTCCATGCTGTGTATTGTAGGCATAATTTGGCAAAAAGATAATAAAAGCATATATTCAATGTGGTGCCTCATGGAAGTGCCCAGGTAACTTGACTTTCATGTATTTTATGCATTAGGCAGCCAATGGATTAATTATCCAGTACTTTTAGATCATAACTAAGTATGGTCAGTGTTGTTTGTGTCCCGTGTAAGACTTCTGCTGGGCAGACTGCTGTTGCGGATAAGGAATGCATCTTTTGTAGTAACCTTAGTTAACAAAACTTAGTACTTTATTACCTGAGCCTGAAGAGAGCAGCAGTTTTATTTCAGAATTATCTCGCACAAAATTAAAATGGGTATTTTAAAGCTGTTATGTTATTATTAGGGCATGACTGTCGTTTCCTTGTCTATTGCTACAGTGTCATTAAAATTAATAGAAAAATTAATATTCTTAATTCTCACATTACTTGAATCTCATTAACTGATTATACTGTAAATGAAAATCAAGCATTGTATGAATTAAATTTTGGATATATTGGACAACTGAGAGATTCTTTAATCTTGACTTAAGAATTAGCTTTGGATATTCTTTGTCTTTTAGATCTTTCTTTTCTTTTTCTTTGACATCACCCAGTGTACCGTTACATTTCTTTGTTGACATTTGTACAGGTTTTTGTGCAAAACTCAGTGGTGAAATCATTTGACATGAGAATTTTAAAGAAAAGGGAGTAGCTCAAAAAAAAAGCAGCAAGGGTGGTTTTGTCCTTTAAAAGATAAAAATTAGTTAGATCAGTGTATTAACTTCTAAGAAATCCAAGGCATTCCCAGCTAACTGTTTCCCCATGTTTCCTTCCTGCCTTATCCCTCTTGTCCTTCCGCTTTACTCTTACTGGCTAGCTGTGCATGTTTGACCCAGTGTTCTACTCCTGTGCCTGTCCTGTCTCTGCCCTCAGATATACAAGGAACAGCTGAACACCAGGGTGGTTCTTGTCGCTGTGGAAACTTGGACAGACAAAGATCGTATTAATATTCACCCTGACCCTCTGCAGATGCTTCACGATTTCTCCAAGTATCGACAGCACTACATCAAACAGCACGCTGATGCTGTGCACCTGCTCTCGTATGTACCCATGTACCATGGCTTAGACTACTGTGGTATTTTATACTTTTCTACCTACTGCTTTTCTCTACCTGTCTCTTCTTGCTCACTTTTTTGCTTGGTAGTCACTACATCAATCAACATCTGCCTTCCTTAGGAAGCTTAAGCTATTTTTTAACATGTTACTCTGTTTTTAATAGGTGTAGTATATACAGTGGTCATGTTGGTATGTATCTATAATGAAATTTTAATGCCTTTGCAACCTGGAGACTGTCACATATTTGAAGTGCCTTCTGATGAGCCCTTAAGGACACCTAGTGTTCCTAATCATGTGTGTAATGTACTGCTTTCACCGTAAAGAGCAGAAGGGCAGAGCTGACAGTTGCCACAAGAGCACTCCAGTTGCTATATTTATTCACACATGTAGCTGCAGTGATGTGCTACTGGAAGGTCTCCTGTTAGAGCTATAGTGAGTTGTTTTCTGAGAAACAATGCATTTTGAGTGGAAATGCCACTTGCATCAGTAGGCACAACACCAATGTTAAGCAACAGTGTGTTTTTACTTCATGGCCTTGTAAGCAAAGAGGAGGAAGTGTGTGTTCCCTGTGCAGCATCAAGATCTCAAGCCTTCTCCCAGCAGTGTGACATACTATAGGATGGCATGACATATGTCTTCCATGCGATTCTCCTATCATTCATCTTCTGCTGAGGAAGATAAAAATAGGGATAAGAGCTTCCTCCAGCTTCTGTCATAGCTCTGCTGCCCTGATACAGGCATCACAACACAGTGCTCATTGCGTTTCTCGTAACGTGCGTAAGCGCTGATGATGCACACTCTTAACCCTTATGCACGTATCGTGTCGCTTGCTGAAGAGCTTGCGGGTGCGCAGACAGGCTCTTCTCAGTGCACAGTGAAAGGTAGGTGCCAAATGCAAACTGAAGTGTAGGAAATCCCATTTAAACATAGGGAAAAAGCTATTTCACTGTGAAGGTGGTCAGATGCTAGAACAGGTTGCTCTGAGAGGCTGTGGAGGGTCCATACTTGGGGATACCCAAAAGCCAAGGGAATGTGGCCCTGAGCAGCCTGCTCCAGCTGAGCCCCCTTGCAGCCAGGGGGTTGAACTAGGCCATTTCCAGAACTGCCTGCCAACCTCAGCCCTTACACTGGCTCTGTCTATTGTAAAACATCTAGTTTTAATCATTTAGCATAGTCAGAACGTTCTGAAAAAAAATATATATATCTGTCTGGAGAATCCTGTTATTTAAAAAAAGTCAAAAGGGGCACTGATTCTGCTGTTATAAAAGGATTTAAATTTCAAAGCTTAGTCATTGGCTGTGCATGCCCAAGGCTGTGTAGATTTATTATTATGCCTATGAAGTTAAAATAGGTATCATAAATAATTGTTTACAGACATTTTATAGAATAATTTATATCTTCCAGATTACGTGAACTTAACTAAATTATTTGGGGCTTAGCTGCTTTTTAAAAATATTTAAATAAAATTATCATGTGGTGAATCAGTTGTTCAGAAAAAGCCCCACAGTGATTAACAATTAATGAAAGAGGGAGGGCTAAAGGGCAGTATTAAATTACTTTCCCTTTAGGTATACTTCTCAGTCTTCATTTGGAGCTGAAACTAGAACTTGAATTGGTTTGGAGTAGGAGCATAATTAAAAAAAATTCTCAACACTGATATAGGTCAGTACAGAATTCCTTCCTGACAGATTATAAATTGGAATATATTGCTATAATTTTAAAGGAAATGTTATCATTGTATTTTCTCAGGGATGAGTACTACTAGCTTCCTCTGCTTGGTTGGTTTGTGGGGTGGGACTGATTTTGACACTACAAGATAAAAGTAGTATCTTTATCGAAAGTTGTATCTAATCGACTCTTTCGATGTTGGTGTTCTGTTTGTAAACCTGCAGTCACTTTTGATGCTAGATGAGGATTACTGTGCATGCAGTGTGTCATCGTACGTGTGAAAATGTTATCTTTTGACAAGTTCTGGTGTCCAATGTCAATGTGGTGGTTTTTTTTTTTGCTTGTAAGGAACGTGACATTTCACTACAAAAGGAGCAGCTTAAGTTACTTTGGAGGGGTGTGCTCTGTGGCCAGAGGAGTAGGAGTGAATGAGGTAATCTTTTTTTTCATGACTAAAGTGAAATAAAATACAAACTGTACGTTATAACCTGAGAGTTTATATGTTTCAGTATTCAGGGCTTTAAAGATAACTTACATGTTAAAAAATAACGATTATCACAGCCAACCTTCTTGCGTCATCATTAAACTACTGCTCACTGTGCTTTTCATTTTAAAAAGTGTTCCTTCTGTCTGCACTGTTTTCTTACTAAAAGACAATTTAAGATCTTACTATATTTGACAGCAATTTAGAGCCAGAAATCTCAGACAGGAGTATTTGAAATACAGCAGTGAACATCCTTTTGGGTATTCTCGCTACGAGAGGCTTGTTCTTCTGAGGTGCTGATGACATAGTTCTTTAACATTAAAGCTAGAACAATTTGGACCCTGTGTATTGATTTTTTTTTTCTTTATTATTATTTTTTCCTTAGTGCAGTGCGGTGTTACATTGATGATGAAAATTTCCTGGTTTAACGTGGGTTCATCATACTGTACACAACTATATTACATACATACCAAGCAGCCTCCTTTCTGTAGGTTAACCAGCAGACGGGGTTCCTGCAGGTTCAGAGAGGAGATTTTTTCTGTTAGGTACTTCACTGTGATGGTTTTCCTTAGAAGCACATAGCATTGTGACCGGCTGTGCAGAGCTACCGAAGTAGTAGGTTATGTGGTAAACCAGAATGAGCCGGTGTGGTGTTCATTAAAATAACTTAGGCTTTCTTTTTTCTTTTTTTTTTAATTGCACTCGTGAAATGCAGTATGGCCTCCCTTTGGCCATGGCACAGGAGCTAGCCCAGAGTCTTGCTCAGAACCTTGGAATACAGTGGGAGCCAGCTGCCAGGAAACCGAGTATGTGCATGGAGTCTTCTGCCCTCCTTAGCTACGTATACAAATTCTTCCTATGTGCTGTCTGGAACAAATACCAAACTTGCTGTAACTGTAGATCAGGAATTGCTGCTTTTGGAAATGTACATACCAAAACCTGAGGTTAACCAAAATCGGAGCCACCAGTTTAGATCTCATTTTGCAATGACCTCAGTGATGTCCCATGCTGGGAGGTCAGATTCATAACCAGCATTCAAAGGTATAATGGTAAAGACGCCCTGAATTTAACTTGGAACTCCTTACCTACCATCATGAAATCCGTAATTCCTATAGCACTATCACTGACTTCTTAAAATACAAAAATACCTAGTTTATGGTTGAAGCTTACCCGGTAAGAAGCTGTAACCTAGTGCAGGGTGACATTTGCTCAATTTGCATCTTGCTGCTTCACAGCCAGAAGATTAGACTGGCGTGGCTCTAGTGCCTGTGGAGCGCAGGTACAAAAGCTGCTGCAAGAGCCCTCTGTGGGGCTAAAGAAAACTGTTGGGTTTTTCCACTCGTGTCTTGTAAGCAATTCGGCTACTTCTTGCTGCTTCTCTCAAAACGTGAATGATCATGCTGACTTTATTTTGGAATCACTCCAGAAATCCGTGAATTAGGAAGCAATGTGGAAAAGTTTAGAGGATGCGGTTTGCAAAGCATCCCTTTGGAATTGTGTAAACTTGGAAATTGCTAAAATATTTTCTGTATCGTTGGGTTTTGATTACGATTAAAAGAGTTCCTATCATTTGGAAATCGGAATGATAATGCGTTTTAAAATGACAGCTTAGTTTCCTTATTTGGAAAGGGTATCTTTGTAGAGAAAGATTAATGAATGACCTGGATAGAGTAGAAGTAGCCATATATGTAACCGGTGAATGTTTTCTGTGGAGAAACAGTGTGGATTTGCTGTTGTAACTAGAATACAGAGCCTTTCTTCTTAAAAATGTTACTTCCTTGGTCGATAACTGTTATGGGTAGTGTATAACTTCTGTTTTACCAACCATACGTTGTTGATCTTTCGGCTTTACTTCGTGAATTTGGTCACTGTTGGCTTACATGCTGTAGCTGTAAGTAAACTGTACATCCATTTTCACTCAACTACTTTTTCTAGTGAATGTTTGATTGGCTGATTCGCATGTTACTGTTAATCATTCTATGACAAAGGAAAAAAACGTGGCCTGTCCAGTACTAATTTTCTGTCAGGGTGTTCTGCACAGATTTTAGGGAGGAGGAGATGTTAGCATTTTTAATCATCAGTATCACTTGAACTGCACATACCCGTGTGCTGCCTGTTTTGAGAGCAGGTAGGGAAGAATGTTGTCAGCTATTTTTCACTTCCTGTACTGCCTGGAACTGTGTGTTGAGTCTAAGAATGTGCACATACTGTAATGTGGATGTACCACTTTTATGTCAATTATATCAGTGTCTCTTCAAGTGGGCTGGTTTCCAGTTTAGGGCTAGATTCTGTACAGCCAAGCAATCATCTAAGCCTTGTATAATCCGTTTTTATAGAGAGTGCTTTATGTTTATTGTAAGCATATTTATAACTGCTTTCCTTTTCTGTTGCATTTTGGTCTTGTCTGAGAAGAGTGTGACTGCACTGAATCCTGGGGTGGTTGCATCATGGAGGAAACGGGGTATGTCATAACTATTGGTAACGGAGGGCTCTGGAATGAGTTCGCAGTGTACATTATGACACTTATTTAATAAGACAAAACAGGGCTTCCCATGAAAGTCATTGAGCTGACAGCTGTTGGAAGCCAGAAGAATACTCTGCAAGTAGTAGTACGGTGCTGTGTTCTCTGCTCTTCCCTGGGCATATTCTCAGGCCAACATCAGAGATGGCATCTGGGTAAAGTGGAGTTTTAGTCTGACCCTATACAGCTGTTCTTATGGCTGCAATTACTTTCACTTTATGTTAATAAGGTTAACTTTTGATCAGATGAATTGAACAGTGTTAAAACCCTGGCATGAAATCAGGGATCTGGAATGTAATCCATCTTTTAAACGGAGCCTACAGGGAAAACAAACCCAAGAGAACACTGGATTATGCATGCAATCCAGCGGGTGCACAGCAGCTATCATGATAATGTGGTTTCATATCATTAAGAAGATTAGAAGACTACAGCTTCGTATACCGTAGATCCACATAACAGAAATAGGAAGATGCAAACTGTTTAAAGACTTTTGTTCCAGTTTTCTTGTTTGAGAGTAAGACTCAGCTGACATACTGTTGCACACAGTGGTTGTAAGAAACTGGGATTTACAGTATTAAAAAAAAGTTGTGACCCCTCTGCCCCCTTCCAGTAACTGTTGGAGTTTTGAGGCGTTTTACTCAGCTAATTCTTTGCCATTTCAGGGTATACCATTCCAGGAAATTTTCCAAATGCAGCATTGCAGAATACAAAGAATTTTTACTTCGGGGGGGAGGTGCCTGTCTTTTCAACAGGCCAACAAAGGTAATAATTTCACTACCACCCATTGTCCTCAAATTTATTCAGTTGTCTGTGTGGGTATTTTCTTGAGGTTGTTTGTAATTAGCTGACTGTTCATTCCCATAACATTTAAAAATAATCTTAAGAGGAATGCAGCTTGTTTTCCATCAATTCTTCATGCTCAAGTAATGACAAATATTGCAGTTGACATTTCACAGCTAGATACATCCCCATTCAGCATTAACGCACCACTTATTCAGCTGGAAGTGATGCAAAATAAATCTAGAAGTGAGGCTGTAGTGCATAGTCCACATACTCTCAGTTCTTGGACTTTTTGCCTACGGTTGTTAAAAAGAATGCCAATTAACACTAGGAATTAGAAATCAATAGCTCACTTCATATAGAGAGTAGCAGCTTGTGGTTTTTCTCAAAATTAACTTCATTTCAGATACATGTCAAGCAAACTCAGTAACTTATAACTGTTTCCTTGTACCATCCATTGCTTTTTTCACCAAAAAACTTACCAGGGTCACAGGTTTTTTTAAGACAGTATTAGCATGACATCCTTCTAAAGCTGAGTAGTATAAAAATATTCCATGTGGCTGTTTTTGCCAAGGAAGATCAATCCAAAGTATTAATATTCCATTTAATCACGGTGTCAAACTTGCTGTCCTTGTAGAATTGAACGCCACGTGAGCCTATTAGGCTGTTCCTTGCACTGTGCAGTATCCTTTGGCAGCCTAGCACCTTGCACAATTCACTAATAAAATTTTGCTTGTTATGCGTGCTTTTTAATCTTTTCCCAGGGTAGCAGTCTTTTCTTACAGAGTAAGCATGTTAGAATTCCTACAGGAAAGAGTAGGTAGGGAGAAAGGGAACGGCAGCTTTCTTTGATGATGGTTGTCTAGAAGGGCAGTGTGACTAAATTGCCAAAGTGACTATGTAGAATAAAAATCCGCTTTACTTCCCTGAAAAGGCTCCCAGGAGAATGGCTGAGTTCCCTTCGTGTCTTGTGTGTGACTTGCAAAGCT
>NW_010243096.1:37506-37999 GCF_000690775.1 Eurypyga helias | reverse complement strand
AATTTCTGGGGGGGGGGGGGGGAAATCATATACAGGGTTTTGAACCTTATTATTTGGAGGTTGTGAGGTTAAGGCAGAAAATGGTGTGCTTAATCTTTAGGTAAACAAAACGTGGTTGTGTTCAGCACTCACCACGATGTCAATTTTAATTAAAAACTTTTAGTTGTAATTCTTCATTATAATAATATTTAATTATGATAATCTAGTTATACTTTTAATTATAATAATCTTATAATAATTTTGTTCTAATTTTTGATTACAATATTTCAGTTACAATTATAAGGGGAAGTGTGTGCGTGTTCTGTTATTTCCTTGGATTTCTCTGTTGAGCCCTTTTTGTCCGAGCGCATTTCTGTAGCCTTGCGGAAATGGGCTGTGTGAGACAGAAAAGTCATGTGATACTAGTTTTATTCTTACCTTGGTGGCGTTTGTTTTTGTCTTTCAGCTTTTTGAAACCACTGAGTGTGGAAATGGATACGTAGAGGCAGGGGAG
>NW_010243096.1:33714-37487 GCF_000690775.1 Eurypyga helias | reverse complement strand
CCGAATGGCAAGTAGAACTATAGACTACTCCACGAGTCTTTCTTAGGAAATACAGTAAGATAAGTGATGTGATTGGTAAGGGCTGGGGAAGGGTTATGGAAATGGGTGTTTTTCCTGTTGTTAGGGAACAGCTTAATTAAGGACACTGTTAGAACATTTTTTTCAAGTGAGAATGAGTGCAAAGACGTGTGCTCAGAAAGTCTCCCTGTTGTACCAATGCCAAGGTGTAGCTGCTCCCAGCAGGCTGAGCTGCACTGCAGGGGTGCTTACCCACGCCTCTGCTTTTCCTGGACAGCGTGCCTGGAGCACTAGGCTCCTTTTCTGTGCTTTGGAGATGGGTGCCTGTGTTCGGACACAGCGAGCAAGCTGTTGTTCTCTTCTCTATGCAGAAACAGTCCAAGGATGTTCCTGCAGAAATTTGTCCCATGGATTTGAGTCCAAGCTCTAGTATTCAAACAGAATACTTTTTCTTAATCTCTTTCTGCATTGGATGCAATCTGACTAAACAGTGTGCCTTTGGCACAGGCTGTTCCATGTCACTGAAGAGGCTTCAGAAGGCGTGAACCCCCTCCTTGCCATAGCGTGTGCGTCACTGTTGTCCCTTTACTCTAGCGCTGAGCATTGCAATGGATTCCTCCAGCTGATACTTCCAAGTCATCGGTGCCAAACTGAATCTTTTGACTGCTGGCACAGCAGTAGTAGTTTGTTGGAAAGATCGTGAAGAATATACTTATTTAAAATGGAAAACTAAAAATGTCATGTAATATTTTCCCAGGAGTGCTACGCAGACTGTTGTAAGAAGTGCTCTCTTTCTAACGGAGCTCACTGTAGTGATGGACCCTGCTGTAACACCTCGTGTCTGGTGAGTGCTGCTGCCGTGTCTCTCTTGTTCCCTGCCGTTGTATGTGCAAGTCGCGTGCAGCTGGCTGCGGCTCCAAGTGTGTTTTATGTAGAGTGAAAAGGAGTAGCTTAGGAGACATAATCTCAGTCCTGAATTATATTCCTCGTTTTCTAGTTTTTCCCACGAGGCTACGACTGTCGGTACGCAGTGAATGAATGTGATATTGCGGAGTTCTGTACTGGAGATTCAGGCCAGGTGCGTATGCGGCAGCTTTCTGTGCTTACACTATTATGTTTGTTTGCGCTCGTTTTTGTAGCAGTTCAGGAGGAAAATGCGGATTAACAAACTGCACACTCATATACCCACAAATAACTGGGGGGCAGGGTATCTTTTAATCCTAAAAAAACTTTTTAAACATAAGAATTAAACTTTCACAAGCTCAAAAAAAAAAGTAAGCGGACTCAAAATATGGCTTTTGTAGGTTTATTTGTGTTTTAAAACTCGGGGTTTGCATGTCTGTATAGTGCTTGTGTCAGACATCCTCCTTCACTCTTCGCTTGGTCTGTAGCGTAAGTACCAAGAATATACTGCAAATATGAACAGATTCAGAGGTAGGAACAGTAAGATTTTATGAAATAAAGTAGTTTAAAATATAAATGTAGGAAATTAGAACTAATTGAGTATAGAATCATAGACTCATTTAGGTTAGAAAAGACCTTTAAGATCATAGTCCAACGTTAACCCAGCACTGCCTAGGCTACCACTAAACCGTGTCCCTAGGCACTACATCCACACGTCTTTTAAATCCCTCCAGGGATGGTGGCCCAACCACCTCCCTGGGCAGCCCGTTCCAATGCCTGACAACCTGTTTGGTGAAGAAATTTTTCCTAATATCCAACCTAAACCTCCCCTGGCACAACTTGAGGCTGTTTCCTCTCATCCTATCACTTGTCACTTGGGAGAAGAGATGAACTCCCACCTTTCAGGCAGTTGTAGAGGGCGGTAAGGTCTCCCCTCAGCCTCCTCCAGGCTGAACACCCCCAGCTCCATCAGCCGCTCCCCACAGGACTCGATGCGAGTGTTATGTGTAAGAGTGTGCACATGTATGATAATTTTGAAAGTTGTGGATCTTACGCGTTTCTCTTGAAAATATTTGGCTAATAGTCAAAAGTATAGGAATAAACAGCAACTAAGAGGTGGTTTGAAGTGGAGTTCTTTTAAATAGTCAACATTGTGTACATCTTCCATTTTCACAGCAACTTTGCGCTTTAGGTGCTCCTTTTTGATACTGAGTATTTTGCTCCAAGGTTATATAAGAACTTCATAGCTCTACTGCAGTTTTCTCCTGCATCAGGTTTTGAGCTTTGAAGAAATAAGATTCAGGATAGATCACACCTCTCTCTGGGCATTGCCTGTAATTATAGATGCCAGTGAATTAACAGTAACCTCTTTTTCTGTTATCATCTTGAGACACCCAGGCTTACAGAGAAGTAACTAGTGCTGAGATTTGATTGCAGGTCTCTTACTCTGTAGATGGAGCATTCTTAATGGGACGGAGAAGGGCTTGCTTCAGCTGGAGGGGCTGCCCTCCAGGTGTTAGCCACTGCAGCAGCATACCCTTTCCAAATTTTCACGGCTCCCTTTTTGAGGAGGAAGAGCTCTGAGAATGAATGTCTGGCTCCTAGCTTTAGTAATCTGAGACTTCTGAACCGAATGACTTGTTCATACCAAAATAACTCCCAGTGCCCAGAGAACATAGCAATTGACAGCATAAAACCCCACAGCTCTGTGAGCAGCAGACTGGTAGGCTACGCCTTGGTGCTCGCTCACTTCCTTAGCGGAATCAAAACAAACACAGTGGCAGCATTGCCAGCATGGCCCCTGTACTAGCTACCAAATCCTGTTACTGAGCATGTGTTTTGGTTTTGTTTTGCATTACCTCCTTCATTTCTACTTGGGATATGCAGAAGGTTAGACTCAAACCTTGTATTTCATGGCTTAAGGTGTTTGTTTTTTCATTTGTATTTTTAGCTGTAAAGATTCCTGCACTGATTATGTTATCTGCCCGTTGTGCAGTTCTCTCTTAAAACCAGAAAAATTCAATACGTGAGCCTGTGATGTATTACTGCAGTATACATGATGATAAACATGTTAATTTTTTCCAGTGTCCACCAAATCTGCATAAACAAGATGGGTACGCCTGTGACTCTAATCAGGTATGCAGTGTTTTAAAACCCCTGCACATCAGCAAATAGAAATCAACCAAACACATGGTTTCTTTTCTTTTTTTTCAATTCTGTCTTCCATGTGTGAGAACCTGGGCCAAAATGTGTACACCTCCTACCCAGATTCATGAAAACTGTTACACATCCCAATGGCTGTGTGAAGAATCAGAGACATTTGTTGGGGAGGGGAAGGAAATGAAATAATGTTCTGTTCTCGTTGCTAACGTGTTGTGTTCTGTTTAGGGTCGTTGCTATAATGGTGAATGCAAGACAAGAGATAATCAGTGCAAATATATCTGGGGATCTAGTAGGTTGACTTTAACTACCTTAAATGTATTGTATTTCGGGTTCAGTCCTGCCTTCATACTTTATTTTTTGTTTTTATTTCTTGCTTCTGTAAGGTAAAGCTTTCTGCTCAGGCTGCGGGGCGAAACGGTGGCTTGATTGCCAAATGAAATGTTGAGTTTGGGGGTGGTGAGGCTGTTCTGACATGATGTGGTTGCAGACATAGGTAGGTGGGGCAGCAGATGCTGGACTCTGGGCAAATTAGGTGAGAAAACATAAAAATACTGGCAACTTAAAAGATGTTTTGGGTTTTTTAATGAAAGTTGTCAATTCCATTATCCCAGTAGTGGCTGATGCTACAGCTGCTCCACCTTGCCTGTCTCTGCTATACCATCATACCAGTCAGGAAAATGAGTGCAGTG
>NW_010243096.1:12920-33670 GCF_000690775.1 Eurypyga helias | reverse complement strand
ATTTTAAGCCCAGAGGTGTCCAGTGAAGTAGAATTGCTGTTGCAATGGATTTTTCTTGCAGCCAAGGGGGTAAAAATGCTCTCCATAACGACCTTGAGGCAGTCCAGCAGAGCGGAACTGGCGGGTGTCCTGCACTCCAGCACGCGATGCTTTCCATGTGTGGTTTGTCTAGTCGTAACTCCCACTGCCCACGCTGCCTGCTTGGGGCAGAACAATCCTTGCATTCTAGGGAAGATGGGAGGGAGACATTTATTGTTTGTCCTGTGCAATGTAAAAGATGATACATAAATATAAAAGATGTAAAATTGGATAGAGGCAACATTTGCTTTGCCTTCTGATCCCTTTCTGAGCTTTGTGTTTCCACCTCACATTTATTAAAGGCAATAGATGGTTTTGTTAACCAATTTCTATGTCTTACATTTAAAAATAGTTGGTTTGTCTTCTGTGCAAGTGATTTTACTGAAACTACTCTTACTCACCTGTGATATTTTACCTTCCTCTGTATAATTATTGGGATTTTCTTTTCTTTTTTAAATTGGTTTTTAGAAAAAACAAATGGGTTTTGTTAGAAAATAGTCGTGGTTTGAAACATACTAGTTCAGATTTCTACTCCTAAAAAGCAGTAGAAATTGCACTCTGTTCAACCTTGTTCTCTTTGTGAACTGCTAAAATAAAATCAGTTAAATATGGAGTGGATGTCCCACCATGTGCTTGTGGTGTGTGCCGTGTGTAAGGTCCTTGATCTCCTGAAACACAGATCGGGAATCGCTGCAGTGCAAACTGGATTAAATCTGCCTGCAGCTGTTACGAAGTGAACACTCAGACCACAGATAAGTTAAAATGCAGAAGACGACAGAGAGACTGCAGCGGTTGCTTTTTTCAACGTTCAGTGCTAGTTTTGAACATGGAGCATTATTTTAGAAAAGCAGTTCTGCCTGGGCTTTGGGTAGTGCAGTTCAGCCTGCCAGGGTCCCACTGTAGTCACTGCAGATACCGTCTGCGGACACAGGCGTGTGGTCAGATTTATGCTTTGTAGTAGAAACACAGAGCGCTGCTGCAGGAGATGACGCAGATTTTCAAAGTGCTCACCTTCCTTTTTCCTTTCAACAGAGTCTTCAGGGTCGGACAAGTTTTGTTACGAGAAGCTTAATACAGAAGGCACCAAAAAAGGGAACTGCGGAAAGGATGGAGACCGATGGATTCAGTGTAGCAAACAGTAAGTTCAGCTTGGTAGATTATTTGTATTTTAAATAGTTAAATACAGGTTTAATATTGTCTACTTTTTCATGAATGCTTCAGCGGTTTGCTTTGCATTCTTTTGGATCCTCTTTTCTTCACCAGCTGTGCATCTTGACAGAGTCCCATAGCTCATCCTGACAAACCCATGGGTGGCTCAGCACTACACCTTTAAAGAGCTCCAGATTTTCAGGAGAATGTAGTATGACTTTAATTCTGTCAGAGGATCGGGGGGGACAAGGCCAAGTCACAAGTTCATAACATACAGACACATCAGATTGTAGGGATAAGTTTGGCTGCCAGCAGACACCCCACTTTTACTGGGTCCAATACCAGGCGACGTTATTTGAGTTTGTACCTTTGTTTTGCCCAGAGAGGACCATAGACTTTCGGATGCGATAGAGACAATGGCTGATTCGTTTGCATGTGATCATTACTTGATCAATATTTTATTAAGTTTACTTTTCAAGTTAATGATCATTAGTGGATAGACTAAGTTTCTCCTCATTTACTTAATGTTCTGTCATTTTTAAGTATGCATGTAAAAATTTCAGCCTCAGAATGGTCTTTTCCCTCTTTGTGGTGTTTGTCAAGTGGCTTTTTTTTTGATGGCATGGTTAACGTTTCAGATAGGATCATGAGCAAAGATCTTGTTTCATGGGTTTTTCTTTCATACTTAGATGAGAATAGTGTTGTTCTGATCTGCATATTGAAAGCCTCATTTGTATAAAAGCTTCTCTTGGTCAGTAGAGAGATGCAGAAGAAAGGTCTAGCTGAAGGGCCGTGTAAATCTGTTGCAACTCTGACCAATACAATTCCCAGCGCTCATGCAGTTGCTTCTGACTTCGGCCAATTAGAGTAAGAGATGGGAGTTGTAAGCTGATATCCTTCTGGTGAAGATTGCACATATAACATCCCATAAAGCAGATGATTTGCCAAAATTTAGGCACACACACTGCATGCTACTGCTTGTTGTTACGATTCTGTGGTCCTGCAAGGGAAATAAAATACAATTAAAAATTCAAACCCCATGGTAATGTTGGGCACCCGAGATGTAATTTAGCCTGATGTGACAAAGCTTTGTAGGGCTTTGGCTCCTCTTAACTGCACTGTATTGTATTCAGAGCACAGACACATCGTTTGCTGCTGGTGCAGAGGGAGATCAGAGAACAGAGGGAGATCACTTGTTTCTGCTTCTTGTCACTTATGTCAAATAGTATTTTATTTATTTAGGCTGGTACAATGAAAGTCGACCCTGTGGCATATGGTAACACATTACTTACTGTGTTCAGCAGCGTTTTGCCAGGGTGTCTTTTTTGTAAGTCTACTTTGTATTACTCCAGTAACTTTTTGATTTATGGTTTCCTTTTACAGTGATGTTTTCTGTGGCTTTTTGCTCTGTACTAATCTTACTAAAGTTCCACGAGTTGGTCAAGTTCAAGGAGAAATTATCCCAAATTCTTTTTATCATCAAGGACGAATAGTGGACTGCAGGTAAAAATATTGCAGTGTTCCTACATGATTTTGCTCCAACAGACCTAATTGAATTAAGATAAACATAGTAAAATTGTATGATTTTTAGGTAATTAGATCAAAATCATTATGCTGAACAGTATATTTTTTTTTACTAAAAAAAATAAAAATGCTGTTAAAGAGGGCAAAATGTGAGTTAGTTATCCTCCTGATCATCACACGGGCAATAAGTTTTTTAATACTTTTCTAGTATTAGTGTTTCACAGCATTTGGGGACAACAAAAATAAATCAAAAAACCAGCACTGCCGATCAAAGACATAAAATAATCCAAAGGCTAAGGTGCCCTTTTTCAGTATTTAGGTCATTATCTGGACTTCTTTTTGGTCTGACAACTAGAACACCTTGTTTGTGGACAGACAGAAAAACACTATAACTTTGTTCAACCTGTCTGTGTGCTTGAATGAGGAAAAAGTACAAGGCTTCTAGTATCCACTGATATGTTTAATATTTTCAAAAGAATCCAGTCATAATATTAACTGTATCTTAAAACTTCTTTCTCCTAGTGGTGCTCATGTTCTTTTAGATGACGATACAGATTTAGGTTATGTGGAGGATGGAGCTCCATGTGGACCTCACATGATGTGTCTGGACAAAAAGTGCCTGCCAATTCAGTCCTTGAACATCAGCAGCTGTCCCATTGGTTCTAACGGGAAAGTCTGTTCCGGTCATGGGGTGAGTTTGCAGCTAAGCTGCTCCCGCTGCCTCTGCGCTACCTGATCGTAATGTACCCACTGGAGTGCTCTGCCTGAAAGTGTTCCTAAGACCTGAAAACACAGATGTTAGATTCAGGGAAAGGCTGCCATTCTGTGAAGCACAGGTAAAATTTTAGAAAGCAAAGCTGTCAAATCAGTTCTGCAGTTACATCCCAGGTGCTGTGTTCGTTACTAGCAAGAAGGAGTGTTGACATCAGTTATTGTAAAGACTTCTGTGAGGTACTACCCATATTTCCAGCTACCTGCACCTTCGGTTAAACTTTTTCCTGCATGCTAACACCTTTATAAAGTTGGCCCTGGGTTGATGGGGTTACACCTCATGACTTAATTAAAATTCTAAAGTGTTGGAACTCAGCGGAGATGATACGCTCTGTGTCTGCTCAAGAAGAATACATCTTTTTCCATTCAGGCACATTCTTGTCTGTTAGCCTACCCATAAGCCTGTTTGTCTAAGCAGTCAGGTGTGTTTTGATGAACACTCACTGTTCCATGTCTTAGCTGTAACACTGGTAAAACCTTTCCACTGTGGATGGATACTCGCCTAAGGGGCGAGACTTTACACAGGTGGGTTTTTCCTTCTTGTTATGTGTAATTGAAGATGAATTTGAGTGCTTCAAAGAAGAGAGTTAAGTTCAACATCAGGAAAAATTTTTAACTGTGTTACCTTCTTTGTTTGGCTTTGGATTACTCCAGTTCACAATCTTAACAAGGTACTTCAGTTGATCAAACCTGCCATAGATGTGTTTATCTTCAGCTTCCCAGAGAAGATTCTTAATGAATACTTTAAGAAGTAGAGCGAGAGAACCACATGTACTACTTATTGCAGTCACTAGTGTGCAGGTGATCTTCTGGTTTGTTTGACATTGTGTTCCAGTGTCCAAAAGACATTATTAGCTGATGCCTGATGACCGGGTTCACTTCTAGTCCCATACTCAAAACCTCATTCTCTTGTGTCTGTTTCTCACATCATGCTTTCTCCTTAGTAACCTCTTCTAGCAACACATTCCGTGTTCTTTTTCATATGGAAGGTTTGTAGCTATTAGCTTTCATTGTTGTTTGGTATTTTAGGTTTTGTCAGTTGGATAGGTTCTCCGGTATCTGACAAAGGTACTGCCAATTTTAGTGAGTCCCAACTCCTCTTATAGAGGCCATTCAACTAAATGTGGACTTAGGAAGAACTATTTCCTCTCTTTCTAGAGGAGAAGCAAACACTCCTCATTGCTGCCTAGAAAAAAATGATGACAAAATCAATGAAAATATTACTATTTTTTCTGCACAGGAGCAAGCTGTAAATGAGCGGTGGTAAAGCACGGTCATGCCTTGAACCTTTTAAACACAAATGCTTGTACTCCTTCTGGACATCCATGCTCAAAGTGTAGTCAGTTGGTGAGTGAAGATCTGGCTAGTCTAGGTAGGGGTCATTTCTGGATGAGAGTTTAGTTTTTTACATCCTGTGCAAGTGACGATGGAACCATTGGGAACACTTGGGTTTTTGCTAGCAACTGAGTGTATTTAGAGGGTTAAAGCAAACTTTCAGGTTACTGATGTACTATGCTCATTGTAAGCACTTGGTGCTATTGTACAGTACAAAAATGGGTTGGTTTTATACTGTGAATTGAATACCCAATTGCATGTTAAATGAACTTAGTAAAATGTAGTTAAAAACCAACTGTTGTCACTTATTTCCTCTTCCAGGTTTGCAGCAATGAAGCCACTTGCATTTGTAACTTCTCCTGGGCTGGGACAGACTGCAGTATTGATGATCCTATCAGGGATACTGGTGGCAAGAAGGACGAAGGACCCAAGGGTTTGTGTGATTTCAGTTTTGGTGTTCTTTCCAGTATTTATGACGTTTCTCTGTTGATACTTGGTAGTAGAATTAGCATATAGAAAGAGAATACTACTGTGCAGTCCTGTGTAGCCACAGACAGTAAAAATCTGCTTCGTGTAGATAAAGTAGGTCTTTCTGCTTTGAGAATTGTTGAAACTGTTATTTTTGTAATCTAAATTTGGGGAAGGTTTCAGTAGGCAATGGTATGTACTTTCCAGTTTTTCCTTTGTCCCTTATTCTTTTTTTTACAATCATTTTCTTTGTAATTGACGTCTAAGTGTGTCTCTTATTTGATAACTGAGTATTTATGTTTTACTAAAGATTTCCACTTCCCTTAGTTGTTTTCAGCTATGCCAGAGTGTGGAATATCCCTGGTGAAAGAAGCTTTCGTGCCTTGAAATCAGATTTCAGTGGGAGGAAAAAGAAATCAATTAAGACTTTAGGCACCTAATTATTCATGTGATCATTACTGTGTACTCTTACGTATTTAGTAGTTATTCAGCTGTATATGGAGTATAAATACAAACAGGCGCCATTGAGGAAATATTTCATAAAAAAAGATTTTCAAACAGGAAGAAAAGTCTCTCTGACAAAGAATGCTTCTGGACTGTGCTGTCCAGTTTGTTTGTGTCTCCTGTCATCAGGACACTGTCCCAACACTAGGCTGTTTGGGTAACTAGTGTTAGGCGTTTACAGACAAAATTCCCTATAAATGACAGAGAATGCAGCCCCTACAGCTCAGGCTCTAGGAAATTACTCTTTACAACAGCCAGGGTTTTAAGGGCGGACAGGATTTTGGTACATTCCCCCAGAAAGGCTCTACTTCTGTCTTGTGTGCCTTAACCTTTTGCCCCGTAGCAGAACGATTCCAGTAGACCTTTACCAAGAACTGCTCAAGAGTTTGTCTTAAAACAAGTTACTGCGCTGAAGGAGGCTCTCCAGAACAGCCCAGATTGTATTAGGGGATCTGTGCAGGTGCCTCCTGGACTCCTCACCCTGGCACTGGTCAGTGTAGAGCTGCCTGGGTTGCACCCTGTCTTACAAAGCTACTTGTCATCCTGTCTCCCATAAAATCTTTCCTAACTGTGGAACGCTGCTTACCGAGTTTTAAACATAATAGTGGAGAACAGCACTCCAGAGCTGGTTCCTTCTCTCTGTGTGTGGATGAGGAGAGCAGTTGTGACAGAGAGGATGTGATTCTGTGGGTAAGAAAGAACTCCCTTCTCTGTAAAAAGGTCTGTAGGAGAGGCAACACAGAAGGTGTGCTTACCTTGGGTAGATTTTTGTAAGTCAGGTTAACTCGTCTAATTCAGAATGGAAATGCCTTTAGGAAAATTAATAGGTCAGTGATGAAATATTCTGGGGAAAAAGATCTTAAATGAATAGTGTGTGCATGGATTTCTGCCTGCAGGTACAAAGTTTAGGCTGCTCTTCTCAGTGGAGCCCTCTGCAACAAGGCAGAATGAGATTTTGTACAAGGGGGCTCAATGATTTCAAAAGATGGATTATTTTTACTTTTGTTGTAGTAATTTATTGATGTTGAATCACCTAGAAGTTAATTTAGGTGCCTGAACACTGGCAGCTCCTATAATCTCTCTTGCTGTGCTGAGAGGAGCTCCTTTGTGAGAAGTTGCCAGAAGAATACAGAAGTAGTTTCTGTACTGTGGAGATCCAGTGTGCTAAAATAGCTTCCCATAAGTTTTTTCCCCTTTCTACCAGCACTCCCCCAGTCATATGCTAGTTTACAACTCTGAGACAGAAACAAAAATACTTGTTTTTCCTTGGCGTGGAATTTGAGATCGGCTGCGTTTCAGAAGCAGAGCACTTACTAGGTGATAAGTTAGGTTTTTCCACAGTATAAATCCAAGGGTCTTACTGCAGTGAGAGCATGTACAGCTAGGGAGTATTGCCATTTACTTACATATTGTTGTGATAACTGACAGTTGACGGCTTCTCCTGCTAAACTTTTCAGACCTTTCCACCAGTTGCTTTTGGCTTTGCACTGTATTCCAGGATGTAAAAAATTGGTGGTCCTTAGTTTACAGAATACCTGAGTCTCGGATTACTCTAACCTCGGGAACCTACTGGCTCCTGTGCTAGCAGTCCTGCGGTGCACGCTGGCAGCGGACGGAGTTCTCGCTGTTGGTCTGGCTGCTGCACAAACTCCGAGTTGCCTTAGAGCGCTGGCTGGTACCTTCGAAATCCGAGGCCTCCATATGCACTCCAGATTCTTCCTTTGCACCTTCACTGGCAGAATTAGGCCTTTGTGTGACTAGTGGGAAGTGGAACAGTGTGTGTCTGTTAATATCAAACCTATGTCTCGTGCGTGTGTGTGTGTTTGTGTATATTTATGGAACAGGAAAAAATTACAAAGCCATTTCAAAACAGACCATTCAGCAGAAAGACAGTCAAGTGTGTTTCTCTGGGAAAAGTTCTTGCTAGACAGGGAGTTCAGCTGCTTCCTGGTGGTCTGTGATGACTCAGTGAATCTGCCAAGCTGTTCATCTTTAATACAGGAGATGTGCAGGTGTTTTTTCTCAAAAGGGTTCCCTTAAAAATGAGAAATAAGGCCTCGATGCCGTAAGAACAGAATACCTGAACATGGTGAAATACCGGGGTGTTGCCTGAAGCATGTTTCTGGGGTAGGCTTTTCCTTTTAAAAGGTGTCATCTGTCTTCAGGTCGTGTAGATAGGGAGTCCTGTCGACAAATGCAGTAACAAAGGAGAATATTACGAACCAGTCAAGGAGTGAATTGAAAAGTTGGGTGTTTTCCTTTTCCTGCGATGGCACTGTTTCCAAACAAAGAGTTTTCATTTGCTTAGTTACATTATGGATACAGTAAGTTTCTGATGATCAAAAGGAAGTTTTCTTTCTGGTGACTTATTTCCATTTTGGCTGTTTTAAGTAGTAAGTTGAGGATATCCCCTTTTAAAGTAAATAGTAGAATCACAAGCTAAAAGGAATAGCCTTATGTTTACAGGAAAACTTCTCTTTGAAGTATTTGCAGGCATTCAAAGAAAAGCCAACACAGGTCATCTCAGAAATTTTAAAGCTGCACTATTTGGTAAATAAAGGTTTGTTAGGAGGTTGTTTGTCCGATGATGGGATTATAGAGTAAAATATTCCTCTCAGGAATTACTTCATGTTTTCATTTCAGACATATATGTGATCATTTCCTTAAAAAATCTTCCCTTTTCCCTCCGCACAGTGAGCATGGCCACTAACAGGCTGATAGGTGCAGTGGCAGGGACCATTCTGGCCTTGGGGGTGATTTTTGGAGGCACAGGGTGGGGAATAGAGTAAGCATTTTTCTGAGTTCGAGTTCGATGTTTGGTGCCTAGTGTGTGAGGTAGCCGTATGCGCCCGAGCCCTCGGTGTATGACCCCGTTAGCTTTGTCGTGTGGTGACCGTGTTTGTCCTGTGATTTGACTGTGTCCGTGTCACGTGGTTTGCTCATGCAGTGTTGAACCTTCTCCTGTCTGGGATAATGTGGGGCATAAACCAATAAGTTTGTGAATTTTTACATTGTCACGGTAAAATTAAATGTCTCAATGTTTTCGTTATACCAAATTCTAAAAATATGGGGGAAAAGTGAAGGTTGGTGACTATTTTGCAACATGGACTATTTCAGAAACTGCAGCGATTGTTTATTACAGGCAATGGGGCTTTCAGTCTAGTCATGGGTCACACAGTCCAGCTAGAATGAGGAAGGCTGGGGATAACAGTATGGACATCACCTTTACCATAAAGCTTCCAAATGGAGTCTGTTACCTCAAGGCAGTCGAATGCTGGAGTATAGAATTCTTAGATAAAGAAATACGTACAACCAATTTTTGTTGTCTTTTCGTAGTTTTAGGAAATTTTAAGTGTTAGCCCATTACCTCAATTTTATCATTGGCTGTTTGATTTATATACATGCGTGTATGTGTATATACACATATAAAAGTGCCCGTGTAAGAACTCCCTTCCCTCCGCCTTCCCTGCGCAAGCTACAGCGTCGGCTGTGGTTCCTCTGCTCTTTCGAGACTGCCGCTTCCCCGGGCTTCTGATAGGATGCGTTACCTGTCGTGTGCCCACGCCATCTCTCTGGAGAGGGAATCGAAGGAGGCAGGCTGTGGTTTCTGACGAGGCTGTGTGAGAAGGGGTCAGGTACCGCTGTGACAAGGCTGCCGAGGCAGCCTTCTGGTAGGCAGCATTGCGTGTGTCTGAGTTTGAGCCCTGGGTAGAACCCTCTGAGCTGGGCTGTTAGCCAAGACTTGGACGCTGAGGAGAGTTAGAGACCTTTGCACTCACAGAGGACAACTAATAAAAACCGAACAGAAGGAAGAAGGTCGTAGATTGTCTGCTGGAGAAAGATCAGATTGGTGTTTTACTGGTGGCTGTTGCAGCTGTTGGCTAAAAACTTCAGGCTGTGAAGGCTGTAGAGGTTTGGGCCCCAGATTCTGGAGCAGAAAGTTTACCTACAGGTTGAGGACCATTTGCCTTTTGCTTACGTTCTGCCTTGTACCCTTCTGGTTTTATCTTCCCTTACCTGCTGCCTCCGTCCACGCAGCGCTGACCAGTGTCCCTGACCATTTGCTCTTGCTCTTGTACCCTTCTGCTCTAATTCCAGCTTTTCTTCATCTTTCCTCTCCTCTTGCCACTCGCTATCTGGCTCGTTCTTCTGTTTCTATCCATTCTTCTTCCCTGGATCCCATCAGTCTGTCTTCTGTCCACCGGTTCCTTCAGATACAAACGCGCAGTCAAGGCAAACCTCCTGCAGGTAGCGGTTTCAAAGCAGTGCGTGTTAATTCTTGTAGAACCTGTGATGATGAAGATGACTTAGGGCATAGTCTGAGGTCCACTGAGATTAAAGGTGTGTTCTAACACTCTCAGTAGGATTTGTATCAGTCCTAAAAGAGGACAGGAGAGGAAATGATAGCTCTGCCAGAGCAGGAGGGGCCTTCCAAGAAAGGGCGGTGTGCCAGGCCGTTATGGTGCAGTTATCGCAGGGGCTTCTTCCTGGTCCATCTGAGCCTGCAGGTGACAGCAGCAGCACGGCAACCATGTCCCAGTCTGGGTGGGACATGACCCCGCAGTGTGGTGGCTGCTAAAACCTTCCTCTTACCTGCGGTTTGCATGGTTTTGTCAAACACCTGAGCCCAGTGCCTAGAGGAGCTTATTTAGCTGAAACAGTGATTTATACTTCATAAAGGTCACGAGCTGACACAGAGCTGATGCAAAGTGGCTTCATGCTGGTGGAAAAAATCTGGTTTAATAATACAGTTTCCGTGATAAGGTTAATCAGACATAAGGCATGGGTCCTTAAGGTGTGGTGTAACATGTAAAAGCAGTTCCACTGTAAGTGCTTTTGTCTGCAGTCTGTCGTGTCTTAAACCAGCTCACTAGTAATCCTCTTGGGTCTCCGTATTTCAAAACTGGCTTTATGTTGAAGTCGGAAATGAGGCTGTAGTCCTACTGACGATCGGTGACACTTCACCCTGAATGTAGCCTTTCTTTACTAGGAAAACAACAGCTGTCTCTGCAGCCGTAGGAGCTGCCACTCCCAGCATACTGTGAAGCAGTGCTAAAATTATTCCGGAGGAATGGACGTGCTGTTGTCCACAGCCATCTGTCATTTGCTCGGTGCTTAGGCTCTCTAGCAGAGAGCAGAATTCTCACAGGCATTTCATTTCCAGGGTGTTTTTGTGTTAAAATGACCATCGCTGCTTTAGTCACTGACACTTTAGAAAATTGGGTCAGATCTAAAAAGTGGTTTTATCAGCACCCATTTATTATTTAACAGAATTTTAGTAACTTTCTACTGAACCTAATCGTTTTGGGTGTTATCCTCTTCAGTTTAAATTTGGACAGAATTCTTCCATATTTATAGTAAATAAAGCCAATACTGATTTTCTGTATTGAAAGAACAAACTGTTGTTTGTTGAATGGATGTGTACTAGGAAATAGGTCTTCCCTTTCCCCCTGGAACATTTTAATATCCAGGGAACCTAGTAAGAAGAGGGATGTAAAAAACTGATGGTTTGGTACTTCCTTGTCTGAGTCACGTTACTGTCAGTTAACCACTGTGCCTCTTTGGTGGGAAGAGAGCATTCTGTGGCTAGAAAGAAATTGGCTTTAGAATTTTCCAAGGCTTCTAAAATTCATGACAGATAAATTAATTGCTGTGGTTTCAGTCTACTGCTGTGTGCAACCATTTGATAAAATCCAGAGTAAGCCATAGCTCCGAGTCAGACACAGCGGCTCATTAGGCTGCTGTTGAAAGCAAAACTTAATTAGGAATATAAGGCCTGTGGAATGGCATTACTTTCCCCTCCACCATGCTCACTCCTGGTGATTTGAGCCAGGTGTGACCTTACAGGTAAGTCCAAATAGAAGATATGTGCTTCCTAATTGTGAAAATCTGATTTTTTTCAAATTATCTGTAAAGCTCACTGTGTTTCCTTTCTGTCCAAGTCTTGTATTAATATTACTGGTTACTGTTTGTGTAGGAATTGCAGGAAGCGATTTTTAAACGTTGGTTTTCTTTTAGCTAACGTGATGTGCAGAGGCACTGCTGGGGGAGGCGCGTAGGGGATGCAGTGGAGTCGGGGTGCTGCAGCGCATTCTGAAACTGAGGGCATGCCCTTCTGCAGGGCCCGGGACTGGGCAGAAGGTTCTGCGATACCAATCTGACAGCTTAGAAGCTCAGTTCTCGCAGCTACCCTTGCTCTTTACTTTGCTGATCTCTGGCTGCTCCTTTTTTCTCGTTATGTTAGCAGACAGTTTTCCAAACTTGGTTTCAGAACACTTAAAATAGGAGAACTTCAATTGCTCGGTGTGGGGAGACGGGGATAGGAGCTAAGAGCCGTTTTTGAAGGCTATTTAGGGTATGTGAATGTCGGAACAAGAAGTGTGAGTATGCTGCAGGAGAACTGTCAGGTTGGTTTCGTTTTTGCCTTGAGCTCGGATGCAATTAACTTCACATCGAAGAGTGCTCAATAGGAAATTTTTATACAGAGCAATTAAAATGTTACTCAAGCCTATTGTTAGTTTTCCTCCACTCTGCGTAAATAGAGCACTTAAGGGTCAGTTATGAATATCTTATTTAGGTGTTCATGCCCTCTTCAGAAAATTGCACAAATTATTTTGTGCTGCTGCTTTTTGTTGCTCTTTTCCTGCTCCACCCTTCCTCACTCTGTCGTTACATAGCTTCTTGAGGATGTCAGAGATGCTTTGATGTTTGGAAAGCTTAATGGGAATACAGCTTTCACTTCAACTTTTGTTCCTTATTATATAATCCTTTGCTTTTGTCAGACGACTGTAAACTTAGCATTGATGTAACGGTAGGGAGCCTGGGCTCTGATTAGCCAGCGCTGCTAGATGTGTTCATCTCAGAGTGAAAGATCTACTGCTTCTCCGAGTGTCCGTGACAAGAGCTAGGCTTTTTCATGCTTTTTCCTTTAAGCTAAGGAGTCATTCACAGGTATCTTGGCAGCCTCAGTTGACAGCTCACTCCCTAGGTACCAGAGTAAGTCACAATGGAATTTACTGTCTAACCCTAGATTTGTGTCTGTGGTAGAAGTCAGAGCACAGTGCTGAGACCAGCAGCTTTGTTCATTCTTCCTGTTAAAGAAAAGTAAGTTGGGCTTGGTGAGATTGTCTAGAGACATCACCTTGTGTGCTGTCTGTATTCCGGGATTGTCTGACTACCCTTCAGTCGCTTCACGTAATGTGAATAAAGTGGTTGGTTCTTATGTCTGTCTTACCATAATCCTTTATCACAGGTCCTAGTGCCACCAATCTTATAATAGGCTCCATCGCTGGTGCCATCCTGGTAGCAGCTATTGTCCTTGGGGGGACAGGATGGGGCTTTAAGTAAGCAATGCCGCATGTCTTCTCTTCAGTGGCTATGGCATTTCTATTTCTTGCTTACATCACTACCTTTTGAGTTCCTGCTACAAGATTTCTAAGGGACCTCCCTGACCCCCTCGCTACACACACACAAATGGTAACGAAATGCTTTAAAGAGAGAGAATTATCGTGCACTGAACAAGAGGAGATGGATTTGAAACGAGCAGGTGGCATCAGGGTGCAAAGTTGAAGCACGATAAAAGAATTCTTTGAAGTGTCGTGAGGTCAAGCTAACACTTGTGGAGCAAGGTCACCTCCAGTTAGTAGCGCTGCTCTCGGGAGCTGCCCAGAGCGGTTAAAACCCCTGAAAGGCACAGGTCTGGAGGAGTGTTTATTTTGAGTGAAAGGCCTGCTGCGAGCGGACATGCTGCTTCCAGCTGAAAGTCCACATGCGCAGGGCATGCAGCAGCAGTAGCTGGGCAATTTCAAGTAACCAATGTGTTGACCCAGTTGACTGGGTGGTACCTGAGCTACCTTTTGTTTGTCGGAGCTGATTTTTTTTTAATCAATTCACAATTAAAAAGTTACAGAATCAGGTTTAGAGAAGATGTTTTGAAATCTGAAACAGTCTCCTGAAAGATGAAAAGATTTATCACCCGATTCTTGTTCGGTGTGTTTTGTAACTACGAAGAGTAGCACCCTACTCTCCTCCTGCTTGTGAGCGTCCGAGCAGAGTCACACAAAGGTATAAGTTCTGGCCTTCTGTAGTCGTGCAGGTCTGCTGACGGGCCTGATCCTATTTGGTAGAAAGGCTCTACATTCAGAATCAATGTTTGTAACCTGTACTAATCATGGAAGTGTTAAGCACAGGTAACTTCTCATGGTATTCAAGTTGCTATTTCTTTTCAATAACAGGAATCAAGATTAGACCATGATACAACAATAAGGTGTAATTCCTCAATCAGCTTTTTATAATAATACCAGGAATATTTTATATGGCCTATATTCATGTTCGAGATAAGACAAAAGATTATTCCCTAATTGATTAGGAAGGCTGTCAAAGTAGACTGTGGTGATCAGGTCATATTTATCTGTTTACTCATTTTCAAAGGTCACCTGGAAATGTTTGTTTGCTTCTGGTTTAGACTGTTACATTTTCACAGGCTCAGGTGGCCTTAATTACGCATGCATACAGAACCCAGCATATGCTAACTCTCAGCCCTGCTGAAAAGGGAAACCAGGCTGCTCTTTCTGCCGGGCAAGGCAGTCACTACGTACATTGTGCTGCCTGTTGCTGTCCGTGTCCTCAGACCCAGCACCTGCCGTGTTCCTTTTTCTCCAAATGCTGGTTCTGGGGGAAGTTCCAGCCCCTGTGCTCCCCCTTGACGCTAGCAAGAGCCACACACAGCCGTGGTGGGAGCCAGTGCTCCTCGTCGGCTTTGGTAAGAAAAGGTTGAACACAAAATGCATCAAAACACCTGTCCTTAAGCCTGGGTGTGTGGTCTTCATAAACCTTTTAATTCTGCTGAGAGACATACCTTGAGCTGCTCTTCTTTTTCTTACAGCTTCTTCTCAGTTGAATAAATTAACGCCACTCATGCGAATAACAAATACCCCTCGGTCAGCAGCTCCAGACAACGTAGGGCTGAATTAAAACTCTTGTGTGGTGTCTCAAAGGGCTGGGATCTGGATTTTCCACATCTATAAAGAGTAAAATAATTAACTATTTATGCATTTTTGATGTTGTTTTATCAAATCTACATTCAAAAGCAGAAATTCAAGCGAGATGCATGTTTTAGAATGTGCAGTGACAGGCATGGGCTCACATGCGATGTGGACACAAGAAGGATTCAGTTGAGGGACTGAAAGATTATTTGTGGCTAAAGGCCTAGTCTGGGAATAACGCTTTTTTACTGACTGTCACACTTGGACGTATTCTACAGCATTAGCTCATACACCTGCATTTACAGTTTTTGTACTGTGTCCTACTAGATGCAGAATTATAGGAGAGAGTTGTCTTTTAACCTAAATAAAGCATATAAACAATACATCAAGATTTTGGTCAGTTGCAGAACCGAGGGGGTTTATTTCCCCATGCTTCACTGCAGTTAGCTTTTAAATAAATACAGCCCAGTTTTCCGCAATGCTTGTGGTAAAGTGTCTGGTAAAGCTGTTGATTGAGAACAATACATGCACACACATTTAAAGCAGTAGCACTAGGAACACTGATATTGCAAGTTCCCCTGGGAATTAAGCAAGCCAGATTTTGTTGGACAATGTAAGCATCTGATTACACTTCTGGGCCAGTTCTGCGCCATCGGAGCGCTGTGCCTGTCATGTAGTGATTCGTACGCCAGCCCAGAGACACGCACCCATCCCTGACCCCCACGCACGTATTACAGGAGGTAAATCATTGAAAGCGCAGTACAAGTCCTTATAATATAAAAGCCTTGGGAGTTTCTTCCTCTCCACCTTTTTATGCTGTCTCGTGCTGGAACCAGCTTTGCTCTTTCACGGCGGTGCTGCGGCACCTGCTAGCAGCTGGGTGAGCGGACTGCCTGCCGCCTGGGCCGCCTGCGCTCGAGAGCCTGCACAAACACCGATCTTGAGGATCACAGAAGGGAGAAGAACCCCTCCCTGACCGAAACAACGCAGTATGTAACCAATTGGTCGTTTCTTCTCTCTGTCCCACATCTCAGCTGCCTCACAAGTGTTCAGCTTTGCATCCTGGTGTCATTCCTTTGCCCAAACGTAGAAGCTTGTTATCCCTACAGAGGATCTGTATTGGAAATATCTCTGGAAGCTCTTTCTCTCCCAAAAGCAAAGATAGAAATGTTTGTTCTGTAGCAGAACCTCAAATACACTGGCCTGGCCTAGCTCACAGCTTGAAGTGCATGTTTCTTCGGGGGGTCAGAGGGGGATGGAAAAGGTGTTTGGCTTGTACACGGAAGAGGGCTGGCACGTGTAGACCCTCTGATACTTTGCTTCAGATACATCTGGAGGGACAGATGAGGATAATAAAGAGGATGTTAACTTTTCCTTTTTAAGCAAGTGCTATGTTTAGTCTGCAAATATGAGAGAAGGTAGCTAATGCTTTACAAACTGGGAGATGTGATTTCTGTTTCACAGGTTATCAGATGTTCATATGAACATACGGTACTGTGGTGTCAAGTCCATATCAAACGTAAGCTGCCACTAAGCAAACTTTGTTCATGAACTGAGGGGGTGGGGGGGACGGGACGTGTGAAAGAAGGCTTGATGCAAGTTTGGAGAAACAGTGAAAAAAGCAACTTCCAGTTTCCAAGAACGAAGCCTAGGTCGCTTTTTCTAATGAAGGTACTGTGTGGATAAATAGGAAGGAAAAAAGTTAACTGAGCATTTGAGGGGGCACAGAGCCTCCTGACATGTTTCAGGTGGCTTAGTTAAAGGCTGAGTGGAAACCTTGTTAAGGAGGGGATTTTACTGTGGTTGAGCCTTGCCTGGTACTTCTAAAGCTGTTGGTGTTTAGGCTGTGGTAAGGGAGTCCTGCGTATTTCTGCCTGAACTCTGCCATACGTATGGCATTCGTGGAACGGGGAGTTCCTTCTGACGTAGCGAGTCTGTGCAAGATGTCAATCCCCAGTTTTGTGTGGGACCGGTACAGGAAGGATGTTTTTACCATCAGAGTAGCTGTTCGGTGTGTCGGCTGCAGTCGCCGTCTCGGGGGCCTGTGCTCGCTGTTTTCCCAGTGTACATCCACTCACTCGCACAAAGCTACCCCAGTAACAGAAGCCAGTTAAATGCTGCTGTTGCTGGCTAACAGAATTGCAGTGATTTTGGTAATAGAGCAATGCTAGTAAGTGTGATGTGGAGAAACATATGGAAAGCTGCTTATTCTTATATCGGAAGGCAAAAGCGTCCGACAGAAGAGCAGTTTGTAGGCACAATTCTACTTCCAACTATTGATGCTTAGCTGAGGAGCTGCAGGGTTTTCTCTCCCTTTAATGGCATATGAGTGGACAGACCAAAGACTGACCCAGGCCTTACAGATGCCAAGTGTTTAACTGCTCTGGGCAGAGGCATTTAGACCCCCAAAAAGATGAGGCAGTGGAACGATAATGGCGACTCGGTGAGGAAGGAGGCTTTGGTCCCTTACCAGCATTTCCGTAAAAGCATCATCACGGCCTAAATAGTCATCACTGCAAAGCCATCAGTGCTGGAGTCAAACCTGAGATACTTTCTCACTTTTTTCCAAACTATTAGAATAAAGGGCAGGTCAATGTCTTATTTTAAGCTGCTAATTTTTAGTCCCTCCTTTTGTTAATTTGAATCTGTTTTGCTTTGGGAACACCTATGAAAGCATTAGCTGTTTGAAGTGGTTAAAATACTGGTTTTGGATAAATCTTTGAATTCTTAAGTTAACCTTTGGGTTTATATGATGACAGACAAAGGCACAGATTTGGAAGTAATACGCTGCATAGCCACATTCCTAGTTATTTAAAAAAAATGCAGAGGACAGCAGCATGGTGTTTCTTAGATAAATCCAGCCTTTTTTGAAACCAGTTTTTCTTTCCTGAAATAGTTTTCATTTGTAAAGGTGACCATACAGAGAGGCAGTGCTGTGCTGTACCATACTGTGCTTTTTTTGATTCAGAATTGCCTGTAATTCCCCTGCTCATCCTTCCACAGAGGACTCCTGCTGCCCTGCCCCACCTTACCCCGTTACCCAGGCATGCTGAGGAGCCTTGTGCTGCTGTCATACGCAGCTATAAAGGGGTGACGGTGTCCAGGCTCTCACACGCGCCTAGTTTCCTTTCTCCTTGTCATTTTCTTGGGGAAGAGAGATGCTTGTTCTATTTGCCAATTTAAGTCCGTTTTAGTATTAAAAAGGTTGGTAGTTTGGGATGAACATGTTAAAGCAGGTGAGGGAATGAAAATAGAATTCTGATTCCTGCAGGTTGACACCTGACTGCCTACCTCTGAAGCGCTGCGACCACAGCAGCGATGTGGCGGGCTCCTCGTGATGCCTTGCACGTGTGTACTGTGGTGTAGCCGAGACGATTTCAGGCACTTAGGTTAAATATTCTTGTAGTTCTTCGTGTGTTTCTCTCTCATACAGCACTGCGAGCAGAATATCCTGAGTGAGGGAAGACAGTGGTTTGATTAGTATCTTATTCCTTGAAGCGTGTGTGCCTGCTGGGTAAAACTAGGAACGGAGTAAATACGTGACTTGGACAGATCCCAGAAGGCATGACGAGGGCTCGGCAGACTTCTCCTGTTGCCCCATGGCACGGGTGCAGTCGGAGCTGTTGTGCAGCTGAATGGTCCTTACTGGAATACTGCGCTGGTGGAGATGCATTAGAAGAGAGTTGATAGAAGTCAGGGGAGTTTGTTACAGAAGTTGCACTGGGACTAGCACAGCATCTGTGCTCTGCACCTTGTTCTAAGGCTGACACAGTCAGTTTCTTTCATTAAAAAGCTCAGGTGACTGTAGTTCAGTGTGGCTTTAATGACTTGTCCCCTCCAAGCGAGCTGGAACATGGTACTTCCCCTAGAGTAGGAGGACAAATTACATCATCTGGATTTTTTACATGCATTGAGGATTTGTTTGAAGGGGACTGACTAATTAGTTGCTCAGCAGTAGTGTTTGAATTCAAGTATGCTAGACAGTATTTAAAGGGGCAGGGGGGAGAGAGGCAGACATGTCTTTTCCCCATTGAAACCAGCAGAACAAGCAGAAGCAAAGCAGGCTTTAACTCGTGTTTGACCGAGCTGCATAATATTCACACTTCCTACTGTGACTTCTGCGAGCTGGCCTGAAGAAAGGATTTGCTCATCTCGCATTTACCTCGAGTACAGAGGGGGGTGGAGTGAGAGGTTGAAGTAATGTTACCCTACGTCCAAAGGAGCATTAGTATGGTACTCCTAGGGGGCAAATGAAAGAGGAATATAGTGATCTTTCAGCAAGCAGCAGTTCTTAAGCATTCACCTTGCAAAAATGTAGGCACTGGCCAAGGGGAAAAAAAAAAAAAGGGGGGGGATGCCTAAGAATAACCAGTCTCTGGAAGTCTTCTCAAAAAGCTGCCTTTGCATACATCTGTCTCTTAAACCACCTGGCAAAGCGCATGCACAGTGTGTTTATAAACATTATAGCAGTGGTAGAAATCAGCAGGGCTGCAGAAAATAGAAAATCCCAGGGTTGGTATGTAGCCTTATGGAATTTATGAATTCCTGTGGTGTATTCTGCATGTCAGTTTGGTGGCGGTAGTGGTGCATATGCCCAATGTTAAAACTAAATGCATGAGCCCCTTGCTTGATGCCCCACATAAAGCCAGATACTGGGGAGGTTGCACCCAACTTTTGTTGTTGCTTCCTACTGTCTTGCTGTTTAGACATAGGAGATGAGTATCGCAGGAGACTGGACCTCACCGGCCAGCTTGCTATTCACTGCTAACCTTAAATCCTGATCACGCAATTTACACTGTCCAGTCTCCTTCGAATGCAACGTCTTTGCTATACTGTGCACCTTACTAAGAGTGCCAGCAGTTACGGTCAGTAGTGTGGTAAGAGCTCACAGAGGCACTTGCTCCTCCATCACACTGGAATAAATACACATAAACCAAATTCCAGTGTTCTAAATATAGCCAGAGATGGGCACAGAGAACTCCGGTCTCCACGTGCTGCTGTATTTCCAGCCCTGGCACTTCTGACTCATTCACTTGCGGTACACACGTGCTTTCTTGGCCTAGTGGGCAGAAAGTTCCTACGGGTTTGGAGCACCACTTGAAGCGCTGCAGAAAATGATCGAGTTCTGTATGCCAGCATGGTCTTTGCACTGCAGAAGGAAGGAATCCAGTACTGTGCTATAGAAAGCATGCAACCAAATTCCTTAAATTGTTAGCGCTTGGAAGAGCTACTTGTTAAACTGTCTCAGTGTGAGCCTTTTACTTTACTATGACCTTGGCAATGGCTTTGTTCCTGTTATATTTAACTAACCTCTTGCATTTTTCTCTTCTCATCTCCTTTTGGTGCAACCTGGAAGAAATGTCAAAAAACGAAGGTTCGATCCAAGTCAACAAGGCCCTATCTGAAGGAATACAATTCCAAAAGCTGCTGCCTGCACTACTGGATTTTGGGTATGGTGTCTTGCTGTAGCTGAACAGGAACTAAATCAGTAAGGAAGAACATGAGAAATAGTAACTATAAACATGATGTTGGGATGTTAGGAGTTGAAGACTGTCCTTTTTGGAGATAAGTTCAAAGTACTTCCTCCATTCACCTTTCTCTTGTTCAAATTAACTGACAAGTATTTCAAGCAAACTGTTTCAAATTCAGGTGGTGGGTTTTTTCTTTCCTCAAACCAAGGAGGAGACACACAGACCAAGTGCAATAAGAGAACTGTTCCAAAACAACAGAATAGCAGAAGATTTTCTCCCCAGCCTGCTGGCACTCTAACTTCACTTGAGTTCGCATGACTTCCTTTTTCTTACCAAACTCCAGTGGCATGAGGAGCTAATTTTGAAAGGGTAACCTGCATGGCGCTCATACAAACAACAAGCTAGCAAGCTGACCCCAAGCAGGATCTGCAGCCCGATACATACAGCTCACTGGGAAGGTGACACC
>NW_010243096.1:0-12889 GCF_000690775.1 Eurypyga helias | reverse complement strand
GCTCCCCCCGCTCTCCCAGCCACGCGGTGTTATGCCGCTGGCCTGCGGAGCTCCCTGTCCACCTTGTTTTGGTCTCCTGGGCCAGGAGTCTGTTGGGTATGGATACAATTCTTCCAAGAAGGAAAAAGTGTAAATATGGAAATAAGATTTTGACGTATCGTTTTCACAGATTATATATAAATATATATACGAGAAATGGATTTCCATATAAAAAGGTTCTATTCTTTATGTAAATCTATTTTTGATGTTGGTTTTGGGTTTTTTTGCTCCCCTTTTTTTCCTGTAGCATGTTGTACAGCGGATGTTCTGAGCTTGCTCAAAGGCAGCAGGTAGTGAGCATGCAGATGCAGGGAGTTCTGACACCACAGCGATGTGAGCTGGAGTTTGTATGCTTGAAACCAAAACCAATTAAAATGTACAAATGCATCTCTGGATTGACTGTAAGTCTGGATTACTTTCTTTTGGCTGTTTTAAAGATTTTCCTTAATGTCATGAAAGTGACACCCTCAAATTGATCACAGAAGTGCCAAGCTTTTTTTTCTAACTATAGCTACTTTTCCTGTCTAGATCCTGTGAAATGAAAACTTAAATAAGCCTTAAAATACTCACAAAATGTTAAAAGCTTGGAAGGAGTTGTTCTTCCCTTGCCTTCTGCCCGCCCGCCTACCCAACCTGGCTCAGGAGGGTGATGGATGTTTCCAACGCCCTCCCTGTGTCGCCAAAGCATCTCGCTCTCCCAAGCGTCATGCAGAACTAACCCTCTGCCCCTTGGCTGCCCATGGCTACTGACTGGCACCAGGTGCCGCGGGATTCCAGGGGCTTGGCTTGTAGTTTGTTTTAGACACACTGTGTAGAACAGGAGTCCCTTACACTGCTTGCTCCACCCTTGTGTAAATCCACAGCCTGAGGAAGCTGTCAGAGCCAGGACATTAAGCAAGTGCTACAGATTTCTTGCTGTGACTTAAAATCCCACTTCAGTTATGTTTCTTAGTATGATAAAGTTCAATCCCACAGCCTCACAAGAGAGCTACACTATGTTGGTTTGGTTGACAGTTATTCAGTGTTTTTAAACAGCTTTAACATAATCACATGAAGACTCACGCTGCTACGAGTTAAAGGCGCTGCACACAGGTAGTGAACAGGGATACATTTCCGGGTAAGATTTCTAAGGAATTCCTGCCTGGCTTCAAGCAGAATGAACTTGGGGACAATACTTTTACAGCAAACCAAAAATACTTGCAACCGCGTTACTGTCCTCGGAAACGTAATCCCCAGCTTTGGCAGGGTTCTGCTTCCAAAGCAAGAACAACAGGAACACCAGTGGTTACCAGAAGTCAAGGGTGAGCCCAAGCAGCTACACCTAAACTACCTGTGTAGTAAGCCTCTGAGAAGCATTTCACACCACCATTGTCAGTGTGTGATGTTCTGAACCAGACCACAGTGGTCCCCAACTACTGTGTACGTACGTGCAGTGCTGGAGTAGCTTTTGTTTACACCGGCAGTCTCACAGGAATTACGATTTCTTGGTGGAATTGACGCTCCGCTCAGCGGCCGTTGTGGGTACGTGGAAGAAGAGAGTTGCTTTCTGCCCTGTGCGTACGGAACGGGAGCGACAGCGCAGCTCAGAGCGGGTAGGGGCTGAAGCGCTTCCTGTGGCAGCGGACGGTTAACAGACTGGTTTGGCAGGTGTGGATTTTTGACATCCTGCCTTCGCTGGGCTTTGGGAAGCAGCTGTGCATTTAATGTCAATTTGTTTGTCACAAAGCCTCGCCAAAAGAAAACCTGGTCAGCGCTGCCTCCGTTCCAGCCACTGTGCATTCGCTCCCGTACTTACCGACATCTCCGGACATGAAACTGGTCCGTGTACGGCTCGTTCCAGTTTGCTGCATGAGTTCGCTGATCCGATCCTCCTCAGAGAAGTCTGCTAGGCATAAACAGCTGTAGAGATGCATGTTAACAGAAACAGATTAACCAGGCTGGAGTTTAACCAATTTTTTCTTTACTATGCAAAGATGGGTATTGCACAAACAAGTGTAAGACAACTGTCCGAGGAAATGCCGTAGAATACTTGAAGTTAGGTTTTACATTCATTATTGCTTCCACTGTTACTCTTCTTTTTGAAAATGATTTGTAATTATTTTTTTAAGTGCACAACTTGATGTTATAAATCAGTTTTTGTTCGAAGTTAATACTCATTCGTATCTTGTTGGCTGCTAATGAATGGAAATTCAATAGTCCTTGTTCTGCATCTTAGCAAGATGAGTATTAAAAACCTCATGAACATGGAACGGAGTAGTTTTTAATTTTCAATCATTTTTTCCTTATTTATTCTCTCCATTGCATTTAATTTCTGTGTTCGAGCTATCACCACCTTCGCAGTAGAGGCGGTTGACTGGAGCTCCCATCTCACAGCGAGGTTCTGCCTGAGCGGGCACGGCCTGCAGGCTCTGGCGTGCACGGGACCAGTGCTCCGCACCCTGGGCTGAGCCCCCTCTGCTGGCTTCACCGAGCTGAATGAGACCTGTGTCTGCCTTAGCTGAGGGAAGCCTTTGGCAGTTAAAAATCTGAATGATATTATGACCAAAAAGTCTGAAATTACGTAATTAAAGAAATATTTTTAAGGCCTCATAATAACCAAATAGTTTCATCATTTTAATGGATTACTGGATGAAACTGTTTCCCTTTTTGATATTTTGCCAGACTCTCTCTAGTGAAGCCAGTTGGGGAAATAACAGCAAATAACCACTGCTGTTTTATTGCTTCCTCCTGCTCCAGACAGGGAAACAAAATACGCTTCTGTCTTGTCTCCCAGGGTTTTGTACAAAAGCATGTTTCTCACACCTAGAGTTTCAGAGTGAGGGGATTCTGCCATTAACAGATCCACCAGCACTCACTTTTCGTTTTCCTGGCATTTGACTATAGGAGGATTTATCCATCACCTGCGCATGAACATGCAACATTCTGGCTCTAATTATAGCAGACAGTCATTCCTAAACCAGGAGTTAAGCCTTTTGATTTTACATCCATCTATATATTGCTTTTGCATTCACATACTGCAAAAGCAGATATACAAGAAAGACTCTTAAAACTAGTTTTTTTAAAGCTTTCACAATTACAGCATGAAATACTGAAGGGCACTCTTGCTGGGGCGCTTGCTCTTAAGAACAAAACCAACACAATGACAAGTCACATTGCACAAACCCACAACCCCCCTTTTGTTATAAATGCACTTACTACAGATTCCTACCCACAAGAGCTGAAAAATTAATCTAACATGAATCATCCATCAGAAATACAGTGGAGACTGTTAAGTGCCCTCCAAACTTGAAGAAAAAAATGGAAGTAGTAACTAGGAATGTTGTTAGTGATGCTCAAACCAGTACTATTGAAAGCAAAAGGTCACAGAAACATTACCTTAAAGCTGCACACGCTGTAATTCAGCTCAGAGACTTCTTGCCGAGAGCTCCGCCAGCACAGCTTCACATTTTTGTAGGTTGGATAGTCAGTGGAAGTGCGTAACGCAGGAGGACATATGGCCCCTAGGTAAGTATCAGGGCCCCACGTCGGCCCGGCAGGGACATCCACTTACAACACGTTAAGCATGGATTCCGAGCAGCCAGACGCTGCTGAAGGTGGCATAATTCAGAATGCTCTCATTTGTAGAAGCACAGTGAGGGAGCGTCAGTCTATTTGTTCTTATTAAAAATTTTAAGAGCTTGGTTTTGTCCTAAGTCCCCTCCTCTTTACCAGCATAACAGGCCATGCTTTAGCGTGGCACTTGGAGCCAGCACAAGAATTTCCCCCCCAAAGCTGTAACTCAAAGCGTGAGGCAGCTAACCACGTTTTGCACCTGCCCTCACACACAGGAGGCAGCTGAGCCCAGCATCCATCGTACAACCCAGGGGGAAGCTGCTGCTCACAGCGCTGACCTAACCACTGCCTCGGGCTCCCAGCTGTCCCCCCAAAGGCTGGGTTTAGCCTGAAGACTGACCCAGGAACCGGTCTGTAGGATACACGCTGTTAGGTGGCACTAAACTGCAACGTCTCCTGGTCCAAGTCCAGCCCTCAGGCTTCATACAGATGACACTGCACCTCTCAAAAACAGTCCTCCAGCCGTGCGTGTATCACACTGACAGATTCCCTCAGCCATCAGACCAAATATTAGAAGCTTTGAATTTGCTTTTGGGACTGAAGCAGTAGGTTTTCATCTGCACTACCTCTGGCTGTGTCCATTGCCAGGAGTCCTGCACACAGGCAGAGTTCAGAGACGGGGCAGCTATTAAAGCTGTGGTTTTAATTGATGACCGAGGTGTGAGCACACAGCACGCTCATTACCACTACAGACTGGTCACACGCAGTGGTGCCATAATGTCAGTTTTGCCTCTTCCGTGGAAAGGAAGCATCCCCACACATACACACGCTGCTCTCCGCAGTCTCACCTGGACAGTGTCCAGCTTAACAACGACACAAGCAAACAGTACTTTTCATTGGTTTCCCATCTCCAGCTGACGACCGGTTTCGTAAGAATGGGAAGTGTCTAGACACCTCAAACCTAGTGCTGTACGCATAAGCTTTAGTTTAGGAGAAATTTAAAAATGGTAACTTCACAGCAGCTGTGCTACTTGCTTCCATACCAGTTGCGAGAAGCACTGGGCTAACAACTGACAGCTCCACGTTTCCCCACTGGGCTCCTCTGAAACATGTTCATGGTTATATGGAACCAAGAATCAATATCCTTACGCATGTTGCCATGAGATGTGCATTAGATCCAAGATACAGAAGTTTGGCAGTTTGCCTTGGAACAGAATAAGCACTGACCTTACTTGGGACAGTTTTCCTCAGACTGGGTCTTTGGACTGTAGAGGTTGAGGTTTTTCGTATCTGTCTCTGCTCTTCAGAGGGGAGTCTTCAAAACTCCTTAGGATGCTATGGATTCACAGAACAGGGAAACATTCCTGATCAGGAACTGAAAGCTTTACTGTTCCCAGAAAGGATCATTTAGTATTCCAGAAAACTGAACCCTAGCATCTAATCCAGGCCGTGGGGCACCTGGATGCCTTGTGGAGCTGCAGCACAACCAAGTAACTTGTAACAGTAGAGGCATTTTCTTACTTGAGAAACGACCCCCTTTTCCCCTCCCAGCTAGCTACGGGGCTACAGACCAGCTCAAGAAGAAGTCCCCTCTCCCAGGGGTTACAGAAGGGAAAGGCACTAGCAGCAGCAACTGATTTTCCTGGGACCCTGCAGCTTTGACTCCCCTCGGACCATGTCCCGAGGACCCTCGCACCAAGGTGACGGGAACCGTGCTGAACGGCACCTTTGCTGTCAAGCCCGGATCACGCTGGCACAGCGCTCACCCTGCTTGCCGCGGGTCAGCGTGCCGAGCTGCGTGGCAGCAGCATTACGGACACGTAACGCTCCAACGGTCTATAGCACTTCAGTTTGGCAAAGCCTGAATATCAGCCTTAGTGCAGACACACAAAGTATGCTTCCACTCTTCAGCTGACGTAAAGAGCTTCCTGCCAAGGACCTCTTCCCACAACACGATTTACAGCAGTCTAGTTTCCTCCAAAACACGCCCATAATTACAGAATTAGAGAAGGACTGTGTGAACAATAGCATAGTTTACAGAGAACGCATGATCGACTAGGATTTCTGTGTAATGAGAAAGCAGTTCCAAGAAACTGGAACTATTATAGTGCCCTCCAGCATCCATTGAAAAGCTTCAGGAAATTAAAGACTAAGTTCTCCTTTGTTTAGTGAGGAGGCCCTGAACTCAAGACTGGAAGCTGCCTCATCTGCAGGAAGGAAGAAACAATTCCCCTACATAGCAGGATCCTGAGCGCATGCTGTTGGACCAGGGGGCTGGACAGGTAAGTAAAACATTCAGGTCCCGTTAAGACTCTGTGTCAGTTTTCCCTCCTCTGATTTGGCTGGGTATTTTTCACTTCCGACATAAGATCTCTAGATCAGGAACTGTCTCGCTCAGGGGGACCCTTAGCACCCAGCCCAGGGAGCTCTGATTTTAGGCAGAGCTGGTTGGCTGATGAATTTGACAACCCCGCACACAGGCATTCAAAAAAACATATGAATTGAAATAATGAAATATGCTGCTCTTTAGGTATGTCTAATTCAGAGTAGAAAGGGGAGAAAGGACCTCATTAAATCAAACTACAGTCTCCCCAGAAGCTCTGATTTAAAGATAACTTACTACCTAGAATTTCTACTCTAGCATCAGCTGCACAGCATCTCCTTTGCAAGTAGGTTTCAAAGGGTACATTTGTGAAAGAAAAATGGGGGTGGGGGTGCGTGTGTTAAAGGCCAAGTGGTCTGACCTATTAAAAAAAATTAAAAGTAACAACAACTAAAACCCCCATTTCTCTATCTGCCTCTATCACGCTGTTCCTTACTGAAAATGTATGGGTTTTGTCTGGTCTAAGTATACTAAACAAGAGAGCTTGTACTGCTTCACTTGGAAGAGTCACTCAAGAAGGCAGATTTCCCTGCCAATACATATGACAACACTGACAAGTCTAATCAGATTTTGCATGGAAACAGCCATTTTTCTCTGAAAACAGCCATAGCATCAGTGTACATAAAAGGCACCATGTCTCTGGTTTAGCGAGATGGACGTACTTTATGAGTGCCAAGGAACCCTAGGCCAGAACTAGTAGCAGAGCATATAATGAAGCAGATTGTTTGCTGGACTGACAATCAGCAGGTAACTAATGAAAGCTGTAGATTCCCCAGGTCCAGCCCTTTCACAGGAGATAGAACCTCCTGCGACACATTTCTTGACCCTAAATAATTTGCTGCCCCCCCTGCCCACCAATCTTCTTGCAGATGAGTTTCCCCAAAAAGCTTCAGATCCGAATGCACAGGCTCCCACTGTCGGGCCCGGCTGCGGGGAGTTCCTGCGCTGTGGGGTGAGCGTGACAGCGGCAGGCCCACTGGCATGGCGCAGAAGCTGCCCCAAGGCAAGCACACTCAAACACCCTGTTATCCCTACAGCTGCAGGAAATACACCCTCAGAGCAAGAAAAGGTAGGAGAGAACACATTACAGTCCTCCTCGCCTTCGAGAAAGAACCCACTGTGAAAGTGTTTTTCTTCCCCAGAATTTTGGCTACAACACACTAGGAGAAACCGATCCCATAATAGGTTTCCTTTCTTCAGTGTCACCTGCAGATTTATGAAAGCGTGTTTCACTGAATTGCTCTTTTAACTGTGACCCAGCCTGGTGACTCTCACTTCTGCCCGGAGTGCCTCGGGGCGAGAAGGGTGTCTTTACTGCCGGGGAGTACTTGAGGAAGGAAGCCGGGTGGGAAATCAGGAAGAACTAATGACTTGAGCACAGAGATATCAGCACCCAAATGACAATGAATCCCTTCAAAAACTAGTATTTGTCTTATATAAATACCCTGGCTGCCATCAAAATTAATCTAAAGCTTCCCTAAATGGTTAAAGTGAGACAAACTGCCCACAGGACACAAACAGTTAAATTTCAATGTACTGTATTAATCAGTTTGGGGGTTTTTATTATTTTCCTGGAATGTTTCGATCTGGCTAGAAATACAGGAGGTTCATAGTTACATTCTTTAGAGGTCATTTGCATTTATAGTCTCACATCAGCAAGATACATTTTAAAAAATATATATATTAATTTTCTAACCAACATCGCTTAGTTTGCACTTGTAAAATACAAGCTTTGAAAAGACATTTGGTGCAGGTGTTACATACATTTGGCACAAGAAATGTTACCTATTTCACAAATTAATTTAAAATCAGTGTCATTGATGAAGCCACTTCAAACCTCTGACTAATGACACCTAAACTTATTCCTGGGAAAACACTCCAAATATGCCCCTGGAAACAGAATTGCTGACATATGACAAGTAGTAGACAAGGAGAGAGAGGAAAACGTCTTTCTTTAATAGAGACATATCTCTTGTAATAGGGAACTGCAGTTCCTCACACCTCCTAGTGGAAGCAGAAATGTGTGGAGATAAAAGCACACACACTCGACCCATTTACACTGAGGTCAAAACACACCGGTGATTCGAACAGGCCTCAGTAACCAAGGCCCCTACACGCTGCTGAAACAGGATGAGAGGATCAGGCAGTAAGGACTAAACCTCCCAGTGCTATGATCTAGAGATCTGCCACGCCGTAGGAAAACCAGAAGAGGAACGTGACCCATTTGATGACAAGCAGGGAAACAAAGCAAGCACACTGCACGGCTTGCACGCCACGCAAACAATCACCTAACATCAGGTTTGTCCAGAAGAGATTAAGTGGAACTAGAAATGCTGTAAAAAGTTAGGTGGGCTTAGCCTGATTTTCTTACATGAAATACCGACCGCAGCACCAGCTCACAGGCAAGATCTCTACCCACGTTTCTCCACGTACACAAGCAGTTACAGGTTAGCGACAACTGGCAAAACCAACGGTATTCCAGACAAATACCAAACACGCTCGTAACTCAAGCTCTGTTCTGAAGCCCCACAACAATCTCTGCATTCAAATCATCCAGAAGTTATTCAAGAAATTAGACTTTATATTCTAAGCAGGTTTAAAGGTAGGACTTAGGAGCAACGAAAGCATTGCCTTTTAAAGTTAGAGGCTAGGAGAATAGCTACATATAGGATGCATCAGCAAAGAAATACCAGAATACTGTAACTTGCAACTGGCTTGAGTTTAGCCAAAGAGGTCATGGGTCAGAGGCACTAACAAGCTGTTAGGTGAGATACAACATCACCATTGTCAGCATGTTCTCACGGAGCCCAACAAGACATGGCAACCAAGGCAGGCTCCTGCTACCTCATGAAGCCAGGCTGAGGTAACTTTGCTTGTTGGGCCTGGTAAAGAGGCAGCTAAGGGATGGTCAAAGAGCTGTCTAACTTCCCTTCAAGTAACTGCAAAGAGAACAGAGCCCAAATCTTGGTAGAGCCATACAGGGGGCAATAGCCACAAGTTAAGAAACACAAGCCAGATAGCAAGAAAAAAAATTGCACCAGGACTCCAGCTACAGCCCAATCTGTGGTCGGCAATAGATGTGCTTCAAGCAGAAGTTTGAACTACAGGCCTCCAGAGAACTGTTTTCACCAACAGTTCTTAAACTCCACGAAGTCCAACAGGGCACAGAAGTATGTCCTGGCACGGGAAAACAGCTGAAGCAGAGCACCACAAAGCTTGCGTAAGTCATCAGGGGCTCGGGCACAGGACAGAGACATTCCAGGCTGTCCACAGGGCTCCAGCTCTGCCCCAGAAACACACTGGCCTCCTGCCTGTCCCATGTCCTGTCCGCTAACTCCATGGAGAGGTTCCAAGTTATCACCAACAGTGTGCAGCACTGAGGACTTACGTTTAAGCAACTACATGTCTCCACCAGTCATAGAATAGAATCATAGAATCACTAGGTTGGAAAAGACCTTAGAGATCATCCAGTCCAACCGTATCTGTCCGCCACTAAACCATTATCTCTCAGCACCTCATCCACCCGTCTCTTGAACACATCCAGGGATGGTGACTCCACCACCTCCCTGGGCAGCCTGTTCCAGTGCGTGATAACCCTTTCGGTGAAGAACTTCTTCCTTACGTCCAATCTAAACCTCCCCTGGCGCAGCTTGAGTCCATTCCCCCTCGTCCGATCATCTTTCATTAGGGAGAAGAGACCAACACTCACCAACACCAGTCAGAACTGGTTAGGTGTCACATCACATCCACTGACCTCCCTGTTGGCCATTCAACAGAGAATAAATCCAGAGGATTGTTTAGAGCAACATGGGGTCAATCACTTTGTAACCACAGATTCAATCCAGCACAGAAAAAAACCAAAAATATCAGAAGAATTAACATCAGAAGTGAGAAACACACCTTGTTTTGATATGAGTATTTTGATACAGACTACTTAACAAGGGTTACACAGGCCATCCTGGATGAGGATTATGGGTGTGATTAAATAATTTGATAGAGAATTTGTTCTATTTTGTCCCTCTATCCACTTCCAAAACATCAGTCTCCTGTAGGAGACTAATAGGATCTAGACTGCTCACTATGCCATATGATTTCCCAGCTAAAAGTAATTTTTTTGAAACAGATACTCTATTTTTCAAGCTAGTTTTGCATACAGAAGCTTTCGCTGTTCTTTACTAGGCTGTAGTATAACTTTAAGTCCACTCAACTTTGAGTCCTGACTCAAAGTTCTCTACACATTAAAAAAAAATAATAAAAGATATGCTTGATCCAAAGTCAGTTTGTGGATAAGTATTTCATCTCCAAGCAGCTCTTAGATATATACGCCAGAGAGCAAATTTTAAGCACCTGCTTAAAAGAGGATTTGTGAAGGTATAAATGGGAGTTTCATTCCCCACTTCGCCTGTGTGGATTTTGAAGAAAACTCAAGTCTCTGTCATGTACTATGAATTTGTACACTAACAGACCTTTGGGTTTTCCCAGTCTCTGACAATCACAAATTTTGCCTATGCTGCCACTTAGCCAGGTTTCACAAAAAGCTGGGATAATTTGGAACCCAACTCAGCAAAACACAAACTTTCAGCTACGAATGTATCTTTAAAGCATGTTTTGGATGGCTTACACACAGATCATTTTACAAAGCTTAACACTGGATCCAGGTGTGGCTGCTTAAGGAAGTAGCAGGCACGCTGCAGGTACCATCACACAGTGCTGATTTTTTTTTAATTTGCAAACACCTACTTAGCTCAAGCAGCCATAAGCCATGGCCTATTAACTGCTAATGTTAAACCACATTGGAGGATTTGCAGGGAGCAAATGCAGGAAGGAAGCAACTCTGCACCCAGTTGTTTATGCCTTTACTCTATCCAAAATACAGATACCAATGAGATGACAACCTACTTTTCTCTCTTCCCATCCCCTATTCCTATAGCCTGATCATTTTACCATTTGCTTATATTTAAATTTTGGTATTTTTCCAGTAGAAATAATATTATTTATGTAGAATTACATGATCTGAAATCTCTCTCCTCTATGGGTTCATAGAATAAACTTTTCTTGACAGAAATATCCTTTTGCAAGTGACTCTGGATATGACCTACAGCCCATCTGAATGAAATTCATCCATAAGATATGGAGACCCACTGAAGATGTGAGCATTGGCTGTCAGGGGAATACATCATGCAGTGCAGTGAAAGAAAAATTGACAGCCTAAAAAAGGTGCAGAAAGCTTTACCGAGGGAGAGTACATGGAACTGAGCGAGATGGCCAGTCCTTCTATGTTCTCCACTAGGAAGTTGAGGTGATGAATCCAATTATCAAAAACCTCTTTCCCAGAAATAGAATATGAGTGCTCTGGTTCATAGGGAACAGAATGTAGTAGGCTCAGGTAGTATTTGTGGAACCAAATACTTTATCTGTAGCTGTATTTCCCTTGAGCAGCGACTCTCATTTCTGAGAACGCCTGGTTCAGCACCCTTGGGTCTACCAGAAGGGTTCTGAGTGGAATGAAACTAAGGTTGTTCTTGATCCAAAGCTAGATAAAGTGCTCCCCAGAAAGGGACTCAAATTTACTTCTTAACAATGAATCCAGAAAGGTTCCAGGTTGGCAGAAATTCACTCACAAGAAACATTTTGCCTTTTCCTTTCCAGGCGCAACCTTTTGCTTTACCTTTAGCAGCATGGGGCAGAGTTCTTAAAGCAACTTATCTCAGACCCAGCAACATCAGCAAAAACCACTCCCACAGCATCTTAGTCTTGCTCTAATCTGGCTTCCAGCACCCAGGCCAGCCATAAACACAAGCAGCCTTGGAGCTTTTTCTGCCCAGGAGCTGCCTTTAGGTTACATCACAAGACCCAAGTCTTAGAGGCACGCTTTACTTCTCTCTCTCTCCCAGTTAAACTCCCACAAACTAAGGCTAGACGTTCACTGGTTACTCACTTGCCAAGAGGGCTCCTGATAGCACTCGGGCCCAGAATCAGCTCCTACAGAGCAGACTTCTTTTTTAAGAAAACCAAAAAAGCTTAAGTATCATTTTAGCCCTAAGACCAGAAAGAAGACATAGCCTGTATTTGATAGCACAGAGAAGAAACATTAGAGATCCTGCAGTCAATGAGAGGCTGTCCTCTGTCGTGTTGCAAGGGCTCCTTGCAAGGCACTGCACCCTTCAGTTCCTCCTTAAGTGTTTCAGCACTTGGTGCTCACTATTCACCCACACTTCCTGCTAAATAAATGGAACACCTGCAAATTTGCAAGGGCCCTACAGTATAGTTATCTACATTGGTTCAGCCAGGTGTTCTCTCACTCCCAAAAAGTTCCTTTCACTTCTGTTAAAAAGTGACATTACTTACACAAAATACTTTCACATGGATTGCTCATTGAGAAAAGGAAATAAAGCATTAGGAGGAAAAAAAAGAGTGTGTATTGTCACAGACCCAACCTAAGATCACAGAATCATGGAATCATAGAACAGTTTGGGTTGGAAGGGACCTTAAAGACCATCCAATTCCAACCCCCCTGCCATGGGCAGGGACACCTTCCACTACACCAGGTTGCTCCAAGCCTCATCCAGCCTGGCCTTGAAGACAGCCAGGGATGGGTGTCTTCCCATCATCCTAACCCCCATCATGGGTTAGGAAAGGACGGTGCTTCTCCATTTACATGGACTGGATGCACAGAAAGTTATGTTCTTCTGGAAGTCTGCTCTTCCCTGGGTCACTCCTTCAATTCCCAGGCGAGCTGGACCTGCTGCTGTGCGGGCTGAGCCCCAGACGGCAAATAGCTCTAGTTGTGCCACACAGACTCGGGCTCTGGGGTGGAGGGACCTCCAGCTTGCTGTGCTCGGCTGCAAGATGCCCGGGGCTGAGCCAGGGCCGGACAACCTGAGCTGCAAGGTGGGCATCTGCTTTCTACCCTTG
>NW_010243095.1:0-19812 GCF_000690775.1 Eurypyga helias | reverse complement strand
TGCTCCTAAAGCTCCTGTTCCGAAACTTCACCGGGCTGTCGCGCCCTCCCCAAGCTGTGACCTGGCGCGGTTGGCTCCGCTCGGGTGAGTTAATGATGAGTTAATTATTAAAGTTAATGACGAGCAGTAGTGATGTCACCCCGTGGTTTCCCAGGAAGAGGCAGCTGGCAGAAATAGGGGGGTGTCAGTGCTGCGTGGTCGTAGCGCCCTGAATTGCATTGCGATATCTTGTTTAATTCTGCGTAAAGTCTGAAGTTTTCGGGCTTGGGAGAGGAGGCGATGCGGAGAACGTGTTTTGCTGTGAAGGCATAGTGAGGGCTGAGTCGTGAGAAAAGGACGGGGATGCTGGTACTGAAACACCCCAGAAAACTCACTGTTTTGTGCCGCAGCTGTGTTTTACTCGGAGCACCGTGTGCGTCGCTCCTGCCGTGGGTTAAGCGGTTTAACGCGGGCTGAGCAACACGCCAGCGCGCGCTCCGTTTTCCTTGTTTCAAAGCCTGCCGCGCTGATGAACTGAAACGTCAAGTTTTCTGGCGGAGTAGCTGCAGGCTTTGGAGGCTCGCTTGCCCCTCTCTGGCGTCTGGAAACCTCTCTCAAAGGCTCCAGCGCTGCTGTTAATGCCAAGCTGCTGGGGAAAACCGCAACGAGTTCTTCCTGTGGTAGCGGATAGCTTTTTCCATCTGGAGTAGCCCAGTTGCAACACTTCACTACTTGTGTTTTGCCAAATATTGATGCTAAGAATAGATAAATTTGGTGTGCCTGTTCCCCTTAGTGATGTGTGCAGATGGGTTAATAGTCCTGTAAACTCCATGGGGTGTCCCATAAAATCAAGGATACTGGTTAATCCTATTAAAATACTTCTGCGGAGGAAGGCTTTACGCCCCTGCTAGCAAATCATCGATGCTGGGCTCGCTGCTGTCCTCCCTCCGGTGCAAGGGCTAGTATTTCCTTGAACATTAACAACCTTGGCTAATGAAGAGAAACCGAAAGCTGATCTCTGAGGTTTCACTGTGAATCTGTTCAGTGACTAAAACCACGGAGGAAACTGTTGGCTGGGACCCCAAAAGCAGATGTGTTTATAGCCTTGGGATCTGCTCTGGCTGCAGCTGGGCTGGTGGTCCCCAGTTCACCCCAGCTGTTGCTTATCTGTGCCCCATTCACACCATCCTAGCTGGAGGCTCTCTCAGATCTGCGATTGGGGCTGTTTGTACACAGACTCCTAACCCACGGAGTTTGTAATGGGCTTACCAACAGCTTTATGTTGGGCAATAACTGGCTTTGAAGTGGTTTTTGGGGTATTCATGTGGCCTGTTCGGTCAGCAGCCTCCTGGGGAGGGGAAGTCTACAGCAGCTGGGAGGCATGGGAGCCTCTTGAGCTGGTGGTGATGCGTGTCCAGCATCGATTGGCATCCTCCTTCCGTCCTGCCCAGCGTCGAGCCGGGCAGTCCCAGCTGGATGACTACCTCCTTTAGAACTTGGGATGCTGCTGTTGCTGGAGCATCAGCCCTCCTGTGATGCTTCTTCCTTCAGTAGTGTGACGTTCCTGCGTGTGTACTTTTGTTGTTTATACGCCTGTGATTTCTGCTGTAATAGCGTGCAGGCCAGCTTGCTCCATCCTACGGGTCAGTGAGTGGAAGTTAATTCCTATCTGAACTCAATCCAATGCTTTTTGCATTCCTTCTGCTTTGAAGTACCAGTTCAGCGCAGCAATAGCAGCACCCGAATCTGAATAGGTAAGATTTCCAAATTGTGCAGATGCTGTTCAGAGCACTTGGAAAATATCCACGGCAGTGGAAAGATTCTTTCCTGGTGGCAAAACCCAATGGAGGAGGAAGCTAGACTTGCATGATTGTCTGAATGGGATGGGTGGGGTTGTTGATTCCTATTGCTGTGAGGTACGTGGAATGGGTCCTTTGCATGGTGAAACCAGGACCCATGAGTAAATGGTGCCCAGCCTTGGTAGGAAAGCTGTTCAGTGTGGTTATATTTGTCTGTCAGCTACCATGAGCAGTAGTGATGAGGGTTCAGACACGCTTGCTTTTCCAGCAAGACGGTCTTTAAGGCTGTAGTCAAGCCTAATTCCAGCATGCTCCAGGGCTTGCTGTGGCTGCAGCTTTGCCTTATGTGGTAATCAAGTGAGTTGCTATCCTTCCCACCTGCCTGAATTGGCTGTGGAGGCACTTGGGCTGTAAGGACACTTTCTACTAGAACTAAGATACAAGCACTTGAAGAGGCAGTAAAGCCTAGCAGCTGTGTGTGTGTGGCAGCCCAGTTCCCCATGCAAGAACTTGCCCTTGGGGAGGCCATGCCATGGAAGAGTGTGGATAACTGCAATCCCACAGGAAGTAGTTTTTAATGCTCTGCCTTGATCATGACTCAGCTGATTGGAGAAAGCATCTCGGCTGCAGGCGCTGGGTGTGATTTGGGGGTTGAGTCCCTGCAGTTGCTATTTGCTTAAACCTTTTCTTTGAGGAAGGGGCTGTAAACTAGAAAAAGATGTCCAGGTTTACACCCTGGACAGCAAAACCCTTTGCCCAGAGAAGCTGTGGATGCCCCATCCCTGGATGTCTTCAAGGCCAGGCTGGATGAGGCTTTGAGCAACCTGGTCTAGTGGAAGGTGTCCCTGCCCATGGCAGGGGGCTTGGAACTAGATGGTCTTTAAGGTCCCTTCCAACCTAAACCATTCTGTGATTCTATGAAATGAAGGGAAATCTTGTGTAGAAGTTTCAGCCATAGCTGCCTTTGTGAATTAGCTGGAGTGCAAGAGAAACAGATTTGGGGAGTTAAAGGATCTTTTTCTCTTCTGTGAATGGAAGAAGCTTTCCTTGGAGACAGTATACTTGTTGTCTACCCCACCACAAACAGTGTGGAGGTCATTGAAGAACATTTCTAACTTACTCTCTTCTTGAAACTGTCTTGGCAGCCCTCTGAGCTCCACAGTGAGGTTTAGTAGCACTTGTTCTGCAGGTGTCAAAACAGACTTGGCTCTTGGTCCATGCTGCCAGGCAGGGAGAGCCATACTGGACTGAGCTCCACAGCCCTCGCTACCTAGTGAAGCTTGCTTTTCAGCTTGACTTTTGAAAATGTCTTGATCTTGCTTAGTGTGACAGCAGTGACCCTTTATCTCCTTGTGCGTGTCACTCCTGGATTCATTCCTCTGGCGCATCTTGCCTTGAGTTTAGCCTGAGAAGGCAGAGCTGCTTGCAGTAGGGACCCTCGTGCTGACCCCCAGGCAGGGCTTGGTGGTGGAGGAGCTCTGTTAGCAGCTACCTTGGTGTTCTATACCCTGGCCCAAGCAGCTTGTCCTGAGGTAGGGCTGCAGAATAGGAGTTTGCCAGGCTGACTATACAAGAAGCAGTGGCTCTTAACTGTGGTGCAAAATCCCTTGTAAAGAATAGAAGTGTCGCCCCATTGCAGGTGTTTTCCAGGTCTCCATAGGCTTACTAACTGATCTTCCAGGGCATTTTTCTCCAGGATGGTGGACAATTGGCTACTGAAGGTGGGAAGCAGCATCCTAGTGTATTGAAGTGTCTGCATTTTGAGAGGGTTTGGTGAAAGCCATGGTACTCCTCTCCATCAGATAAATCAGACTTAAGCAACCTTTTGTGGCCTTTGTAGTAGGGCCAATTGCAACAGGACAAGGGGTAATAGTTTTAAACGGAGAGAAGGTACATGTAGACTAGATATAAGGAAGAACTTTTTTACAACACAAGGGTGGTGAATGCCTGGCACAGTTTGCCTGGAGGTTGTAGATGCCCCATCCCTGGAAACATTCACGGTTGGGTTGGATGGGCCTCTGAGCAACCTGGTCTAGTAGAAGGTGTCCCTGCCCGTATCATGGGGAGTGGGACTAGATGGCCTTTAAAGGTCCCTTCCAACCCAAACCATTCTATGATCCTGCCCAGTGCTGAGTTCACTCTTGTTGCTATATGTTGAATTGCTGCGCATCTTCTGTGCCTTAGAATTACCCTGAGTGCTCTCTATGTTGAGCTTTGGCTTTTACCCTGAAAATCTCTCATAAGGGTAGATGACAGTGTGAGTCTCTGTCAGGAAAGAGGAGAAATGAGTGATCTATCACTTGATCTGTCCAGCTTTCTATTCTGTTTTGAAACAGATTTGCCCAGGCCATGAGAGCACTACAGGCATCCCGTGCCCAAGACAGTCTCTGCTGACTTTGCTTCCTCTAACAAATGCATAACTGTGTCTGATTTTGGTTATTCACACACATGTATATTTAAATAGGAATTTTACTGCTGCAGGTGCTTTTCCCTTTACCTAAAGGTGTGAAGCACAGGGTTTTGTGGACTGTAGAAGTCAATTTACATGTAGGTTTGTGAGTTAAGCAAAAAGCTACATATGGCAGGAATCTCGGGATGTTTTTCTTCTGCCTCAGTCCATCTGAAAACTGGCTGAGCTTGAAAAGGCATGTTGTCCTTTGGAACCTGATAGGTCCACACAGCACTTGCTGTCCTTCATTAAGCTGAACACAGCTTTCTACAAGGCTTTTGAATTTCAGCTGTTGGATACGTCGACCTCTCTTTGGAGATCACCTTCTGAACAGCTAAACCAAGTGGTGAAAGCTGTGCGGACTGTGAGGTTCTGAAGGAATGAGTGGGTTGGGTGAGCTGAGAAATGAGCTGGCAAACTAGAACTGCCTGCAAAGTTGTCTGTAACCCCAAGGCTGTGGATCACCTTGTTGAATTGGTTCTGCAATATGTGTTCAATAATAGATATTATATCTGACTTTCAACTCTGTACAAGAAACAAGTCTTCCGTAATGAAGAGATGGAGCAAGTAATGCTTTAGGGAGGAGTCTATTAAACTTCTAGTCTCTTTTTTTTTTTTTAACAGCAGTTGTGAGAACACTGTATGGCAGACAGATTTTTACCTTAAAGTACCAGCCCAGTTGTGTGATTTAATTCTTCAGGTGTTGTACTCTTTAATGGTCTCAAATCTTATGGTCTTAAGATACAGCATTCACTGTTTAAAACCCATTTCTTAAGGGACTGACCTGAAATGTAGTGATACGTTATGTGGAGAGAGTCACTACTGCGTGCACTTGGACAAAGTTAAATAAAACACTCCACTCCTGGACTGGGTCTGAGGTCCAGCTCAGGTTTCTATAATGTCTACTGTGTCATCAAGTAGCATGCCATGTTCTCAGTGTGCAGAGGATGACAGCATCAGGAACTACAGACACCTTTCCTTCCTAAGATCTCACCTGGGGGTTTTTGGGTTTTGGTTGGTTTTTTGTTTGGTGTGTGTTTTTTTGGGGGGTTTGTTTGTTTGTTTGTGGGGTTTTTTTGTTAGGAAAAAGCAGAACTATTATTTTTCTTATGGTGCACCTCCACCAGCCTGGTTGCTCCAGTGTGCAGCACTGTGCAGGACTTTGCATATGGCCATTGGCTCAGTAGGGGTTTCCTGAGTGCCTAAACCCGGTCTCCATGCATGTTCCTCTAGCAAGTCAGAGCACTCTTATCTAGAGTTTCTTTGGGGATAAAAGATGTCATAGAATAGCTCATCAATAGCTGGATATTTTCAGTAAGAGGTAGTTCAATCTATATATGATCAGAGGGCTGGAGCACCTCTCCTGTGAAGAAAGGCTGATAGAATTGGGCTGGTTCAGCCTGGAGAGAAGGCTCCAGGGAGACCTTAGAGCACCTTATAGTGCCTCAAGGGGGACTTTTTTACAAGGGCTATAATGTCTACTGTGTCATCAAGTAGCATGCCATGTTCTCAGTGTGCAGAGGATGACAGCATCAGGAACTACAGACACCTTTCCTTCCTAAGATCTCACCTGGGGGTTTTTGGGTTTTGGTTGGTTTTTTGTTTGGTGTGTGGTTTTTTTGGGGGTTGGTTTGTTTGTTTGTGGGTTTTTTTGTTAGGAAAAAGCAGAACTATTATTTTTCTTATGGTGCACCTCCACCAGCCTGGTTGCTCCAGTGTGCAGCACTGTGCAGGACTTTGCATATGGCCATTGGCTCAGTAGGGGTTTCCTGAGTGCCTAAACCCGGTCTCCATGCATGTTCCTCTAGCAAGTCAGAGCACTCTTATCTAGAGTTTCTTTGGGGATAAAAGATGTCATAGAATAGCTCATCAATAGCTGGATATTTTCAGTAAGAGGTAGTTCAATCTATATATGATCAGAGGGCTGGAGCACCTCTCCTGTGAAGAAAGGCTGATAGAATTGGGCTGGTTCAGCCTGGAGAGAAGGCTCCAGGGAGACCTTAGAGCTAATGGGTTTAAATTGCAAGAGGGGCGATTTAGATTGGGTGTCAGGAAGATGTTCCTCACAGAGAGAGTGGGGAAGCACTGGGACAGGTTGCCCAGAGAAGCTGTGGATGCCCCATCCCTGGAAGGATGAGGCTTTGAGCAACCTGGTCTAGTGCAAGGTGTCCCTGCCCATGGCAGAGGGTTGGAACTAGATGGTCTTTCAGGTTCCTTCCAACCTAAACCATTCTATGATATACTTCCCTGCTGCCTCATGTATTGCAGACCCAGAGATAACCTGGAACATAGTCTCCATTCCTATTTCTTTCTTAAAGTATCCCCTCTGCCAGTTTTGCTGCAGGTGCTCATGTTCGTGAAGCATCGATACAAGGGTATTTGGCAGGGAATGACTAAATACATCCAGTGCAGACTGGAGGATGTAAGTTGGTAGGAATCTGTCTCACCAAACCACTGATGGGTCCTCTGCTGCTCCCTGAACTGATGGAAGGTATGCTTTTTGAGCCTTTCCAGCATCTTGGCTGCTCCCTGCGAATGGTGCCTGCTGCTTCCTCCCATTGTGAATTGGGTCGAGCTGTCTGAGTAGCTGCATGTTCCAGCTAAGAATAGTGCAGACCCTGGGGTTTTGGCCTCCGTATCCTGCATGTTAGCTTCTTTCCTGCCTGGGGCTTGGGAAAAGCCTGGGAAAGGGTGTGTCCTTCAAAGCTGGCTGAAATGTGTTATTGGAGACTGTACTGCTTATAAATAACATGCAGGTTGGGCAAGGGAAGAGCTTCTGTTTCCTCCCTTGCCTCTTTTGCAAAGGCCAAAAATGAAGTCTGACCTTCTTGCTAGTGTGATGTTGCCCTAGAGATGGGCCCTTCTGTCAGAAGCATGTGGCAGTGCGACCAGTTCTGGGCATTGCAACCTTTATTTTTGGTCGACCGTTCAAAATTTAAGTCTATTAATACTGTAGAGCTTTCTCTGAGTGATTCTAGTATCAGGTCCGTTTTCAATATTTATCCTTTGGGGCCTGTCGCTGAGCTCAGTGGGGTCAGGCTTGTGTCTCCTGTAAGTCAAGTCCTAGAAGCTTTTGTCTGAGTTGCCATGTTCTTTCCAAACCTCAGCTTTTGCATCCTTTGGTTGATTGCAGTAAGATTTAATCAGGAGATGGTCTATCAGCCAAGCACACCTAATCATCTCCTAGGGAAGTAAGTTTACCCCTTTGATTTTGTAGAAACCTGACTTGGGAGTCTGTTTTGCTAATTAGCTGCTACTGCAGCTAATTCTGCCTAAATTAGGTGGGTTTATTTCTAAGAGGGATGAGGCACATCTGTAACAGAGCTGTCTGAATGCAACATGGGGTCAGGGATGCAGGGATACTGCACACAGGGGATGTCTACCATGTATGGGGTGAAGAACAGCACAAGGGAATTGGGCGATCAAGAAAACGCTATAATGAATGTCCACCCTTTACTAATCTGAAAAAATAGTGATGATAGCTGTCACAGAGCTTGTATCTTCTAGTTCTCTATTTACAGATCTATAACTCAAGACTCTGCTCCTAAACTTTTCTTCTTTTTACATTTCACAGGTTCTTATTCAGCTGTCCAACTTCCACCTAGCCTGGTAATCTTGAGGGAATTTCAAGTGTATGTGGTCTTTATTGTCCTTGGCTGAAGAAGAAGAACCTGGGAATATTTTGTTTCCTGCCCTGCCCTTACTCTGCACATGGTTGTTTCTGTTTCACTTCATGGCTCCCTGCCCTTACTCTGCACATGGTTGAGACTGTTTGTCTCATTGTCACTCATCTTCCTTCCCTTCTGTTTCACTTCATGGCGCTGTATCTGCGGTAACTGGAGACAAGTAGGGGGGAAGTGGTAGCTTACGAGGACACCAACTCAAGAAGGTGGGCTGTCATCTCGGTGATGCTTTACACCTGTTTAATAGGATAGACCTAGGTCCCATTCTGATCCTTCTAGGAGCATCATCCCACCTGCCCACCTTGAGGTACTTTGGACCACGTGGCAATTCTACACGGTCCCACAGCACCTTACCCCGTGCTGCAGCAGGGCTGTGTGCCTTGGAGCAGTCTGTGTGCTCTACACTGGGACTTTGGGAAGCTTCCTTTTGTTGTTCTTGAGGCCTGTCTTTGAAACCTTTCTGAAGGAAATGCATTTTTACAGTGTGAAGTGTCTTACAGTTGACACCTACCTACTTTTTTCATTTAAATTTCTATTAACAGTGTATTTCTGGATCAGATGGGCATAGGTTCAGTGCAGGGTTGGGTCCTGTGGGAAGAACCCAGACAAGCAGTATCCATCTCCTTCCATTTAGCAGCTTGCTTTTTCATGGTACTTGCTGTAGCATCCTGCTCTGTTACAAGGACCCTCAGCCATGAACATGGTGCGTTCAGCTTTATTTCACCCAGCATCTCCTTCAGCCCATGGCACCTGCAGCAGCAGGTCGCACCGCTGGCTGCTTTTGTGCTGTCAGAGGTAGCTGACTTGTGTCAAGTCCCCAATTTTCTGCTCTCCAGAAGACAAATAGCTCTGCCCTGTGATAAAAGGGGGAGCTCACCAGGCCATTGACTCACCAGCAGACTCACCTTAAACATGCTGCAAGCATCCAGACTGAGTTGAGGCTGATTTCTCAAGCTTCCCTGATTGAAGTCAACCCTGGAGCAGTTGTTCCCAACCTGTGTTCAGTTTTTAGGTTCTTTGCTGCTTTTAGACTTAAAAAATTTGTATGAAAGCTTGCTGGTACTTCCACTGGTGCTTTCTTCCCCTTAGAAAGATTGTGGGCTGAAGGGGGTCTGTAGTTCTTGTGGACTTCACTCGCTTCGTATGATGCTAGAACCAGTTTCCCGCATAGTGATGATGTGAAGAGTGAAGTGAGATGGAGAGTCCTTACCGAGTGCGTATAGCATGCTTGCCGAGACCTAAAAAGCAGTGACTAGCACGTGGGTCTGTGAGGAGCCACAGAAAGCTGGGAGACCTGTGCTTTCCTAGTCTGTGCTGCGGTCCAGAGTGGTGCCCCAACTAGGTTTGCAGGTACCTGGCAGTTTGGGAGGATCACCTAGCTATGGAGATGTGCAGTAGCACTGCTTCCTTGTAAAACCCAGCTTGCTTTACGGATGGACAAAGCTGAGAAGGGAAGCAGAGTTAAAACAATCAATGCTGTGGCTGGTAGCACTGTTGTGAAGACAAATTCCCAATGTCGTCTGGTGTAGATGCTGTACAGGCTAGTCTCATTTTTAATTTAACTGGGTGGGGGTTCTCTCATATCTTGTGCAGCTCTGTGTGCACTAAACTCAATTTTTAATTGGTTGTAGGTGCTAGAACTTAAATATCACACCTACCTTGTTTGCTTGATGCATGCACAACTCTTCCTTAAATCTTAAGGGTGGACTGATCTCTCTGAGCCATGGGACCAAACCCATGCCTACAGCTGGTGGAAAACTGAGTTGACCCCAGTGAGTGGAGGTGTGTTTTTAGAAGAGCAAATGAGATTTCAGCCTTTCTCCAGCCTCAGCCAGCTGAACCTGTGCATGCTGTGGCTTGAGAGGGATGCTTTCTCAGCCTGTTGCGCCAGAGCCCTACTGAGCTCCCAGAGCACAAAAGAAGCAGCGCTGCTTCAAAGAGGACTTCATCAGCTCCTTGAGCTTTCAGAGACTTGGTGCTACTTCTGTGTGGATTTAGCATCACCCCTAACCTCTGGGTCACAGCTACCAAACAACTCTGCTGCCTGTTTAAGCTCCAGTAGTCTTGGCTGAATTCCTGGTTTAATTTGGAGACAGCCTGCTGCAGCTCTGCACGGTAAATGCCCTATTAAGCAGTTAATTATTTCTCTATAATACTAGCTTTTATCTTTAATACAACAGTTTTACTGTCTCTGATAATTACACAGTCTCAGATAACTCTCTTAAATCTAATGAGGCATGACAAGCTGTGTTCAACAAGGCACCACACCATTAACTTCTTACCTCTTACTTGTCATCTTATCACACTGAATTACTGTATTTCCAGCCTGAGTGGCTCTGGATACATAACATGTCACTTCTCATTAAGAAAATAATGAAAATCATCCCTGGTGCTTTTGTGGTTGGGCTAGTGGTCAGCTGGCTGGCCTGGTGGCATGCAGACCCCTCCAACAGCTTCTCTGCAGCATCATGCTCTTTGTGCCACGAGCTGAGCAGACTTGTTAGGTTTGGTTTAAACACCTCTGGCCACTTAAACAACTTGCTTGTGGGTGAGTGAAATGCAAATGGCCCTTTGAAGGGCATCAGTGATGACAGACCTTGTTTGTGCTGATGGAAGTCGTTGCTGCAGGGATATCTTGTGGTGGGATTCAGCTGGAAGGGAAACCAAGTTTGGTTTTTCTGGACAAGGATAGGACACAAACTGCTGTGGCAATGCCTGGTGTAACTTGATGTGGCTGCTGCTTAGTTATTCATTCGTGGTGATGGCTGGTCACTGATGTGCTGGTTTTCTGTAGATTTGGGTGGCACCAAAAACCCTGCCTGTGCCTGGCCAGAGTCCTGATGTTAGGGGGATTGTCTTTTCGTATGTCATCCCATCACCTTGCCAGTAAAAGCAGTACAAAGTTGTACTTTTGAAGTGTCAAGGCTCCTGGCAGAGAAGTTCCTGCATCCTTCTAGGCTGAACCAGGAAGGCATTTCCCAGGGGAATGGCCCAGCCTGTCCCTCAGGGCAGATGGTAGGGCTCTGGCTGGCAGGCTGAGTGCTCAAGTGCAGCTGGACTGAACAGACATTCAGTTCATTAACAGTTTGTTAATGCCTAGACAACCAACAGCAAAAAGCCCTTTATTTGGAAATCAGCTCTATCCAGCTAATATTGGGATTCTTCTTCCCAGCCTTCCCTGAGCAAGCCTGCAGCCAGTTCTGCTCTTGGAGGAAGGTGTGCCTTCTGGTATGTGGAGCCTGTATGAGTTGTGCTGTCAAAACTCTGCATTTTCCCATGGGGTAGGGGAGGAAAACCCTTTGTTTCAGCTTATAACCAAGCTATGTTTAGAATTGTGCTGGCCTTATTGGCAGTGTTAGTGATTTAAAATAGACCAGGGATGTTGTGTTTGCCCTGGTCCTCCCACAGGCAGTAAGGAAACTCCCATCTATAAAAGTGGGTCTCCTTATCCCACTGTAAAATACATCCTTACCCCATCCTTTTCAGGGCATGTGGCTGGTGGTGCTGAAGCCATGTGTCTCGGACTACTGCTCCGCAGTGGTAGACAGTGGGAATGCAAAATGCTGTGTAATGAAATAATGTTTTACTGCTAGCTGGCACAAGCTTGGCGCTGTGCCAGGACGCAGGTTCTGGGGCTTGGCATCAGTACCTTTATGCTGGAGATGGATGCACGGTCCTCCTTCCTCGAAGGTCCTCTGGCCCTGTTAGCTGCAAGGAGGAGATGGCTTTATTGCGCTGCTCTGACTCAAAAGCTTAACAGACTCTTGAGCTGTGTCATTTCACTGCTGCTACCACAATTTCAATTTGCCAGGAAGGATTATTAGGGCTGGTAGGTAGTGATAAACCTTCTGTTGCTTCCCAAGGCATGAAGATGCTGCTGCCGAAGGATGCCAGAAGTACGCACCTACCTCCCAAACACCTCTGCTGTTCATCCGTCTGAGCTGTGGGTGCATGCAATGCCCCTGGTTGCTTTGGAGCCTTTGATTTGCTCAGCTTTAAACTGGCAAATGCTGGCGGTCCTCCAGCATTTTTTTCACTGCTTTTGTAGTGTTCATCTCTGGTTAATGTAACTTCTCTGATTTTCTTTGCAGTGAAACGACTTAAGGAACCAAAGGAAGAGAGGCGTCCCTGGAGGATATGGTGAGACTTTGAATTCAGACCTTGAAAAGACTGTGTATCTCTAACACTAAGTTTCTTTTACACTAACCATCTTCTAGGCCCTCTGAGTATCCTGCATGGTATTTCATCATTAAATTAAATGCTCTGCTGCTGATTCCCAAGGGAACCTCCATGAAGTAGCTGGTGCTCCCTAGAAGTAAAATTCCCTACCTAGCTCCTCCAAGAAAGCTTGTTTTTACTGTAGGTGACTGCACCGAGAGGTTGTGGTCTCCTCTCGTCTGCTGGCATACTTGCATGTGGGCTGTCTTCCAGGCAGGGTCAAATTTTTGTTCTTAAATTTGATTAATCACTTTGGCATCCCCTAACCCAGCTCGGGCATAGAGCAGGCAATGTGTCTGGCAGTGTGTGGATGTCAGGTAGCTGGGTATTGCTGTCAGCTTTGGACACCTGTACCGTACAGGGGTGCTCTGTAGGATTTGCAGGCTGTGAGAGGTGGGCGTCTGGCTGGGGTCAGCATACGGTCAGGCTGGCTTGGCAGCATGGAGCCACCAGCCAATGATAGTGATGAAAAGCCTGTCAGCCTCCTCAGTTTGGCTCTTCCTCTAAAATAATCTGGGAATTCAATCTAATTCCCTGTGGCTGGGTGCAAGAACTGAAAGTTGCTGAACACCTTCGCTGTGCTTACTGCTGGTTTTTCTCCAAAAACCGGGGCTGGCGCTTGGGGGGTGAACTGCCCTGCAGCTGGGGGTTAGCCTGCAGCAAAGATCTGCAAGACAAAGCTGCGATGTGCTGAAGTGGTTTGGTTTTTCTTTTTTCTGAAATATTTGGAGTCAGCCAAACTGCCCCTTTTCACTGCGTACAACTTCTTGAGCATCATGAATGCATCTTGGAGGAAAGCAGGTCCGTGCAGGGCCTTTGCTTGGATGACCGCTCTGCTGCTGGTGCTCCAGGGCACAGACCTCTCCCTTTTTTTTCTCCAGGTTTTATGATACCTTCAAGCAAGCAATAGGTGCCCTCTTCATACACTTTGCCAATGTATTTCTGTCGGATCTCACTGAAGAGGACCCTTGCTCTCTGTAAGTACATGAGGTGCTTGCATTCATGTCCTACAACTGTAAAAGGGAGAAGCAAGTCTGTTGGAAAACATCACACATGGTCGAAACTGATCCATTTGAAGTACTGTGTGAGGTTAAGCCATGCTGAGCTTATTTTCAGGGTCTGTTATCGCCTGGTCTCTGCAGTCTGCTGGGCTGATGGAGACAAAGTAGTCTAACCGTGCTTTGCTGATGATCAAAAGCACCTTGAAATATTCTGGCAAAAAGCTACAGTAAATAATGCAGTGGTGCCCCATGCGACTGCAGCTGTTAAATGAGCCATTTGTTTGCAGACCAGACTTTGGTCCGAGGCCAGTCAAACTGCAGCATTAGGAATGCTTTCCTGTGTGGGTGAAAGCCTTCATCCAATGCAAAGGTGTTCTCTTGTTTCTCAAAACTCTTCTAGGCTTCAAAATGTTGCTTAAAACATTCTGGACCGTCTCCTTTTAATATATTAGAGTGCTGTACCTTGAGATGTTACTTTAAACAACTTCGGGGCTAAATATAACCTGTAATATGATTCATCATTGTTATTTAAACAGACACCATTTTAAAATAAATCCTTTTGTGCTTGTGGTGTGCCCTTGATTTTATTGGAGGGTTTTTTCCTTAATGTGTGTTTTACATTTCCCTGCGCTGCCTGACTTGTCCTGAACCAGGCAGCTTAAAACTCTGCAGCCCTGTCCCTGGGCTTTGAGGCTCATACACTCCATGTCTCGCACAGTATAAACCACCACTGACCCGTGTTTGTATCCGAGTACTCTGACTCCAGCAGCTGGAAACTGTAATAAGCTAGTCTGAGCCTTTGGATGTAGAAAAACTTAATGTCATGTTTTCAAAATGGATATCAAAAGCAGATTGTTATTTTCTGTGTTTTTATTCAGAGGCAGTATCAAGTTCTGGAAAAGGAAATGTTCATTCCTGTAGCTCTGTGCTTGGTATTCTCTTCGTGCTGTAGAAATCTGGCCTGATCTGGTAGAAAATACTCCAATAATGGAAAACTGGCCAGAAAACATCAGTCTGAATGATTTTTTTTTTTTTCTGGAGTTCATTAAAATACCAAGCCCTGGATTAGATCTTGGACCTTGCAATCCCCAGAAGGTCCCTGCAGGTCTCCTGTCTCTGGCGCTGTCCAGGGAGGCTTAAACATCCAAAGCTGCGGAGCAAGCCCACCAGGCCCAAATCTCCTGGTAGGGATGGGTTCAGCTCCTAGAGTTGCAGTGGAGACCCTGAACTGAAGGCTTTTGGGGACCCCAGGATGCGTGCTTTTGAACCAGGGCTCATCACCTCTCCCAGGACCTTTGGTATGTCCCTCTGCTCATAGGAGCCTCTTGCAGCTGCTCAGTAAAATGGACTTTTTGCCTCTTTTGCTGCACAATTTGCAGAGCAGCTGTGGTGTCTAACAAGCTTTTATTTTGTTGTGAAATAAAAAATGCCAAAAACATTTGATTCAGTTTCAGGGAAACTTGGGATTTCACCCTAGTAAGAACAGAAGATGCTGTGAATGGAAATACTCCTTTTGGGGGGGTAACTCTTAAGCAAGGCTAGTCCAGGCAATATTAATTACTGTATGAATAAATGAGTAATGCCAGAGAGTTGCTCCCTTCTCTGCTGAAAATGCTTTTAAATTAAGAAATTGCTGGTAAGGCTGTAGGTCAGTCCAAAAAAAGCGAGTGGGGTGGAACTGTTAAGTAGGGATTTTTGAAGTCTTGGACTGATTGTCTGTATGTTGTTTTGTTTTTTTTTAATATGTACACCCGTATTGAAATTAAAGACTTTGAATTAGCCTGAACAACATAATTGAAACCTGAATTTTCCTCTCTTCTTAGCTACCTTATTAATTTCATCCTTGATGCCACGCTGGGGATGCTGCTGATCTGGCTTGGTGTGAAAGTGGTCTCCTGCATCGTGCAGCGTAAGAAGAACACGTACCTGGTCTTCGGAGAATACGGTAGGTGTCAGCCGCTCTGCACAGAGGTGCCTTGTCTGCTGTCAGCTCTGAATGGGGAGAAAGAAAAGGGAAGGAGCTACAGTCTGTTGTCCCTTCTCCAAGGAGCTCCCAGGGTGAGGTAGTGATCGGTGTGTTAAATGCTGGGATGTCCAGTACCTGAAGGGGCTACAAGGAAGCTGGGGGGGACTTTTTGCAAGTGCCTGTAGTGACAGGACAAGGGGTAACGGGTTTAAATTGAAAACGGGGAGGTTTAGATTAGATATCGGGAAGTTCTTCCCAGAGAGGGTGGTGAGGCACTGGAACAGGTTGCCCAGAGATGTTGTGGATGCCCCATCCCTGGATGTCTTCAAGGCCAGGCTGGATGTGGCTTGGAGCAACCTGGTCTAGTGGAAGGTGTCCCTGCCCATGGCAGGGGGGGTGGGACTAGATGATGTCTAAGGTCCCTTCCAACCCAAACCATTCTGTGATTCTATGATTCTGTGTCACTGGGGTGCAGGTAGCTCTGCCCGCTGCCTCGCCAAGCACGCTTGGGCATAGCAGGCTGGTGATGAAAGGCTGAACGTTCCCCTGGGTGGATAATGTACCCCAGGACATGCCCATGATAAACTGAGGTGCGGTAGGGTGATTTCTGTGGGGGTTCTTTTATTGGTTGGTTTGGGGTTTTTTTGGGTTTTTTTCCCTTAGCTTCTTAGCTCAGAACGTGGAGTTGTTCTTGTATTTGCCTCGAGCTGTAGCAGGAATCAGCAGGACAACACCTGGCCCCAAAACTGATTTTTCAAATGGCTTGTGGGGTTTTGGGGTGGGGAGGGGGAGTTGTCAGCTGTTTGGGTTTTTTTGTTTGTTTGTTTTAGTTTGGTTTTTTGGGAGTTTGGTTGGGGTTGGTTGGTTTGTTTGTTTTTAGAAAAACCTGAGTCTGGCATCTCTGATTCCATTGCTGCCTTGAGATGGAGAAGTTTCAGAAAAGCTTTTCCCATCCACTCCCACTAGAGGGTAGCACTTCTCTTCAGAAAGAGCAGAGCCACTTCCAGGGGAGCTGTACTTCTCCCTGACTGCAGGAAAGGGAAATATTAACCCTTTGCCTATTTTACATCTAACATAAAACCAAATTCAGTCGTACTTTAGCAAATACATCCTGTTCATACCAATCACATTCCCACCTTTAAGACGTTAATGATTCAGTCTGTTCTGAAGGTAGTCTCTTTCTGTTGTATTTTTAGTAGCTGGTCTCATAACTGAGCTGGTGAAACTTGGGCAGAGCCAGGATTAGTGTGGAGACCACACTCAGGCTCATGTTCAGTGTGTGCTGCACATGGGTCATGGCTTGGGGTGAAGAGGATGGTTGGGTTTGAGACAGCAGAAGCAGCTACAGACTGGGAACGAGATGACAACAGATGGGTTGTAGTGATGGGATGTGGCAGGGCTGGCTCTCATCAAACCTGAGTGTGGCATTAAAGGCTGCAGTGGTCTCCAGAGTAGGTTCAGCATCCTGACCACATGCATGTGGTGGGGACTACCCTTTTTTCCATAATGGCCCTTCCTCAAAGAGCTGAGGAGCCAAGCACAAGTCATTTAGATGAGACAGCAGGGGAATTCTTGGTTCAGGGACTGCTACTTTTCCCTTTTTAAGCAACAAAGACTTGAAGCCCAACTGCAGCCATCCCAAGGCACAGCTTCAGCTTCATATGCCCACGTCTGCAGTTGAGGAGCAGCAAGGAAATGTTAGTGTGTTTGACAGCTTGCTTTAACCTTGCAGAGCAGTAAAGAACTTCTGTTGAGCTGTAGCTGGCCCCTCATGAAGGCTGGCTTAGATTATAGAAACAGTTCATTCTGAGGAAATCTTGCTTTCATTAATGAAAATAAATTCTTCCTGTTTCCTGGATTTAGCTCTTCAACTGAGGATTGAACATCTTATCCCAGCATTGCTCTTGGTGCAGGTCTCTGGCCAGAGTGACCACAGTGGAAAAGTTAGGTAGGATTCAAGTGTCATGGCCAATGCAATCCTGCTGTAGGGCTAAGGAAGGAAAACACTGCTGTCCTCATCTCGGGTGTTAAGTAACTTCCAAAACAGTTTAGAAGATGCTAGTAAATCTTGCACAGTTCAATACAGGCTCCAGAAATATGATTCATTTTCTCATCTAATTGCTGTACCAGACTTTATGTTGCTTTCCTCCATCCTCCTGAGGAGCAAAAGTATCCCTTGTAGTCCTGCAGTGGAGGAAGGGCAAAATACTAGGGAAGCGCCAGTGTTGCGGAGTGGTGAGTGCCATTGCTCCAGCCATCAGGAAAGAACAGTTGTGTCTTTGTCCAGTAGAGCCAGTACCCATCTGTATGCATGATCTTTGAGCAGAATAATCTTACAGCTGCTTCCTTTCTGACCCTCCAAATCTTGGTTGCATCCCTGCAACTGATGCAAACTGCTGTCATGCTTTGTTTTGGGCTCCAGCAGTACCTTCTGCTCTGCTGTTGGCATGCCTGTCCCCACAGCCCTGGATGAAGTCACACAGGGAGCGTCAATATCTGCATTAATGGGGAAACAAAATAAAGGGAAGGGAAAGCACCTAAATCTACATTGCTGTTTTAAGCATCCAGCTGTCCAGAACTGTTCAGAAAAGTCAATTACTTTCATATTTCCAAAAGCCAGGAGACAGCCATGCTGAGATCAGCCTCTCTTGTGCCTGAGCTCAGCCAAGGACTGACACAGCCAGGAGTGACCTGTGTTTTCGCTTGCGGAGAGTCAAAAGTTCTTCTGTGCTGATGTTCCATCTTTGCCCAGCAGCTCTTGATTACTCCTTGGGCTGTCTCAAATCCCTGGAGACTGCATTTTAAAAGGCTGCTGACTCTTCTGAAGGTGCTTGGCTCCTAAGATCAAAGATTGGAGAGGGTTATTGTTTGTCTTGGTTCAAGTAGGTTTTGGAGAACGATGGTTGCCTTACACGTACTCGAAGCGGACAAACTCCACAAACGCTCTGTGGACCATTGCTCTAGCAGGGCAGCAGCAGGCCATGTCTGTAGGTGCTCTCCATGTAGGGAACTGCAGGGAGGACAGCAGAGTTGAAGCTGCAGAAGACTCGAGGGGTTCATACCCCACCAGGATCTTGGAGGTGCTGCTGGGTCTGTATGGACTGGGCAGGGGAGATGCTGGCTGGAGTCGGAGTATGGCGATGAAGCCTGGTTCAGTTTTGTCCCCCACCCCCAAACTGCTCCAGTTGTCTTCCTTGCCCAATCCTATGGCAATAAGCAGCTCCCTGGAGGGAACATCTGGATGGCTGCAGTGTCTTGGCACGTAGTTATGTCTAATAACTTTAAGTATTACTTTAGAAATATTGGAGTATGGGTTTTAGGTAAGCAAACACTATGAATTTGCATTAAAGGATGGTTTCTGCAACATGCAGGTAAAATGCTGAAGAGGAGCATTAAGAAATGATGGGGAGAAAGAGAGTTCTTACTTGAAAATTCCTCTCTGGATGCCCATCTGGAGGCTGACTTGTGTGTGTCTGCGGTTGCAGTCACTGCCTAGTCTAAGCTTGATGCTTTGTGCTCATTCACTGCCTGGAAATGGAAAGGCATGTTCCTTGGAGGCTTTTAAAGTCTGTTTTTTTTTTTACTCTGCTGGTCAAATTTAGTTGAAGGAGAATATGCTGTGTGCCAGCTGCTGAGTTTAACTGAGGACCTGTGTAGGCTGCTTTTGGCCCTGTTGTGATGTTGTACAAAATTTCCATAACAAATATTCCCACGTCCTGAAGCAGCCAAGGGAGCTGGCTGCTAATGCCTGAGGAAATACTGCTGAAAACAGTCCTAACCTGAGGGTCTGTCCTGTCCTTGCCATGTTTGGCCTTTCCACATCCAGGACCAGGGAGAAGAAATGAGGTGAGGGCTGAGGGTCATCCTCAGATGGTCCCCTCCTCTGCAGAGGAGTGCAACCCTTTGAACCTTCTTGATCTGGCCGATAGCAGCTGTGTTTACCCCAGCCTACCAGCAGTATCTCCAGGGACCAAAGACCCTGAGCAGTGCTGTGACACTAGGGACCAATTCCAGCTCTTGTAGTTCAGATGCAGAATGTGCCAGAGAGGGTTTGGGGTGTCCACTGAACCCATGGGGCTGCTCTGATGCCAACCTGTCCTACTTATAACTGGTGGGTCCCAATCTCAGAAAACTTGGTTTTGCCCCCAAACTGCATAATTCTGTGCAATTCAGATGCTTTCCTGCTATTTCTTACCCCCCCTTTGTACTTGCTACTGCTAATTAGATCCCTTCATTTTGCAGGTACCATTTGAGTGTCTCTCAAGAAGCTTTTATTGGCTTTTTCTATCCCCACCATGTCACCTAGTACAACTTTTAGTACTTTCAAATGTCTGCTTTTCCTCAACCCCCCCCCCCCACCGAACCCTCTGCTTTGGCTGTGGTTAAGCTTTTTTCCTACCTGCTCAGTGTGCACACAGTCCCCAAAAGACTGTAAATAAAGCTGTCTGGCAGTAACGTGTGGGCTGTGCTGACAGCTTGGTGCATTAGACAGCCTGGATTAAAACTAATCCTGTTGTGTGGTAACAACTCAAATAGCTCGAGCAGTGCTGCCTCAGCTCTGTGAGCAGTTGGGCTCCCGCACACAAGCAGAATATGTGAGAGATGCATTTGTGTGAGGCTGCTGCAAGCACCAGTGGTCCCAGGTGTGCACCAAGGAAGTTTTCTAATCACAGAACGGTTTGGATTTGAAGAGACCTGAAAGAGCATCTAGTTCCAA
>NW_010243094.1:0-35391 GCF_000690775.1 Eurypyga helias | reverse complement strand
TTTGTACTAAATTTTCCCTGCTATTTTTTCTCTCTTTCTCCTCATTCTGTTTTTGGGTTTTTTTGGCTTTTTTTCTCACAAATGCACATGCTCTTCTATATTCCTCTGTGCTCAGTCATTAACTTCCTAGCTGGATTATACCCACAGTCCCACACCAAACACATCCCTCAGATGAGTAGTTAGGAGCCTGTAAGAGGTTAAGGCAAGTTCTTATTTCTTTCTAAGCTAAAGACACGTCTATTATTTATTGGATTTTTCTTAGTTCTCATGCTCCCCTGCTGCTCAGCACATCCATAGGTGCAGGCTGAAGCCACTTTCTTGCAAAGACCTAGCAATGGCCCTGAGGAAAACAGTAGGAGAGAAGGGGGAAGGAAATCTATTTTATTTTTCTGGAGGTGAAGTGTCTCATTTGATACCTCTCCCCACCCCTCCCCAGTTCTTACAATACACATTCTAGCTTCACCCACTTCCTCTGTGGGAACAGCTGTCAAAACGCCCTTACATCCTAGGCTACTGCGGCTTTACGACTCACATTAGCAGCTCTTTAAGGGTCTGGCGGAGGCTGGCTGTGAGGTTTCAAGCCTGTGATTTCTCATTACACAATTGCCAGGAAGTGTAATGCAAGGTCAGTTGGGAAGCTGAAGAAGGGAGGGAGGTGTGCTGCAGGGTTTGAAGGGAGGTAGGCCAGAGGTAGCTCCATGGATCACCATCTCCAGTCCCATCATCTCCAATCATCCACTCTTCTTGCTTAAAACTACCTGGACCAAACATCAATCAAATTATCCGCCTGGCTTCTCAGAGCTTGGTGGTGACGTGTCTCATCACGAGAAGGGGCAAAGCAAAACAAAAGCAGAAGGTGTATTGGTTGTGCAATGTTCTCACTGATTAATAAACACGTCCTTGGGTGGTTGCTGCAGATAATAAGCTGTGAGGAGTGCAACAGTGTGATAGGATGCCAACACCAACATGATACTGGATAAAGATACCACCATCTCTGTTGGAGGATGGACAGTGCTGATTCTGTGTAAAGCACTGAGGAGTCATCTCTTAAAGGGTTGGTTAAAGGCATGGATGCAATTGCTGCACCATAGTGAAAAATGAGATTGAGAGCTAAAATAAATGCACTAATTTTGCATGCGTGGGGAGGAGAGAAATGCATAACCACCTCTGACACTGTGAAACACTTTGGAGATGCAAGCCAGAGTTATCAAAGTCCTCCAGCACACCATCAAGAACACAGTAACCCTTGTTTAGTGGTCTAACCTGGGATGTACAGCAGTCTGTCAAGGGTAGAGTGGAAGGACAGCAGTGGCTAAAGCTCTTGCCAAGCTCAGTTTTTCTACCACATGCCCAGTCAGCTTGCCAAGCAACGTGGGTTGGCTGTCTGCTTGTTTGAATCATCTGGACCACACTTAGCTGCCTTGACAGGGTGCCAAACCCTGAGAAGGAGTACCTGGACACATGCATGAAAGCCGTTAAGTTACTGCAGGGTAGGAAGTTACTCCTTGCCAGCTGAACTACGCTTACTGGTTATGTGCTTTTTCTTACCCAACCCCATGCAGGAGTTTTATGTGAACATGATTACTTGACCACTGAGGGAGATGGCAAGGATGCCTGTTTCTGCTTGCCTGCCTCAACAGACAGTAGCCCAGTAATCTAAACAACCTCTCACTTAATAGTCTACCCAATAAGGTCTTTTCTGCCACAAGTTTTGTCTACTCTAGGGCTAGGGTTTGGGTTTGTTTGTTTTAAACATCTTGGGCAGTTGGATTCTAGGTGTCTGCTGGTTGATTTCTCAGCTTTCTCCTCATCCACATGAAAAAACATCATCTGTGAACCATCCCACTGTTGTGGTCCAGAGAAGCATCATCTCATTGCATGCACACGCATATGGGGGCACCATGTTGTTTCCCAGAGGCTTTGAAAACACAAATCACCCATGTTTGAGTCATTAGCAGGTTGTAAGATGAACTGCAACAGGCTCAGGTAATTTAAAGCTCAGCTGAAATTAATTTTATGTAACAAAAAGCTCCAGAGGAGGGGCATTGTGAAGAAAAAGAAGTCAGGACATAGCCTGGAATGACAATTTTTTTAATTGTTGACATTCATTCAGACTAAATTTGGCCACATCCTCTCTATTCTGAGCTCCTGCCAGTTACCTGATTAGAGTAACTTTGCAATCACATCATGACAGTGACATTCTGCCAAGGTATCATGACTTCTCCAGCAAAGTATGATGACTAATTTAATCCCATGAAAAGCTGTCCTGAGCTTGTTTAATGTTGTATTGCTCGAAACACTGGTGCAAACCAGAGCACAGTAATAGCCCTGAATCAGACCATACATTGCAAGCTGTGTCACTGGGACAGTAGATCTGGGGAGGAGAGCAGGAAAATCTTTTTTTTGGCCTTGCTGTAGACAGCTCCCTTCATCGCTGTGCAAAATTGACATGGTGTATTTCTTCAGCTCATGGTAATACTAGGACAGCTACATTTAAGCTTCTGCAGCTTTACTTCAGTCATGACCAGAGGGCGAGCTCAAAGATCTGAGATGGACAGATCTCAGAGTTCACTTCAGCAAGGGTTAATTATTGCCAAATCTGGGCTTGTTCAGGACCTGTTTCCAGAGCTGTTCACTCTGCTTTCTGTAGGCATAATTACTGCAAAGAGAAAAGGAGGACACTTGCTCCTATGAAGGTTGTGAGCATCCTCACCCCTGAAAACCTGGGGGCTTTTCAAAGGGGGAAGAATTCAATGGGACCAAAGAGAGGCAATCACCACCCAACCAATTATTATCATTTCACCTCTCCCAAAGCATACTGTGACCTCAGGCTACAAATACACCATCCTACTCATCTAGGCAACACACTTGCCCCCCTACTAGGCTTAACAGCCTTTCAAGGCTTATGTTAGCCACAGGTACAGGCTGTCTCAGGACCAGGGGTAGTGCTGAGGCAATCGCAGGGACTCCCACAACCACTGAACATAGACCTTTTTCAACAGATGTGAAGAAAGAGGGGCACACTTCAAGTATAATTTAAAATACATTTATTGTTCATTTGTTCTGGCTTTTTTTTGTTATACAAAGATGTTAAATAACTTAAATACATTCTCAACAGTCACTCAGAATCAGATTTATACCTACAAGCTGTACATATGAGGTAGAGAAAAATAACTTAGGCTCCCATAAGACATTGGAAAAAAAAAAGAAAAATACTAATCCTTCATGTTAATATTCCCACCTCCCTTTGAAAGGAAATGCCATCCCAAGTGTGCAAAACAAATCCTAGACTTTACATTCAGGCCTCAAAGGATATTGTCAGAGACAGGGGTGGAATAAGGGAAAATTCCTGTGCTAGTTTGGTGATCTCTGTTTCAGATGGGTCCATGCCCTAGGGCAGCTGGCAGGGTTTACCCACACATACCTTGATTAGTCCTGAATTCATCCCCACCTCTATTAACCTGGGTGTCTATGTCTTTATCCCCTTCTTTTGTCAGCAGGGAGAAACCGGCACTTCCACGTGAGCCAAAACACCTTCTAGAGGGGTCTACATCTATTGCAGACCATAGGCTCCTTATCTAAGAGGGGATGACTCCAGGCCCCTTGAAAATACCTGACTATGCCAAGCGTGTCAGCATCTCTCCCAACTTTCCTGAGCAACCCTGTGATGAAAGGGAGGACTGGGTGAGGGAGGAATCTCCTTTCCCTTTGGGTAACCTTGGCAAATGCTGCTAAGAAGGGTTTTGTCCATTGCTGAAAACTTTCACCAACAACTGAGAAAAATGTGTCATTCAGATGTGTCCCCTGATAGTCTGCTGAATTTTATGTGTCTGAATCGTTTATGGTCTTAACATACACCCCACTCACTCCCTTCCCCTGAGGAAGTGTAGTTACAGGAAGCCTACAATGACGTCAGAGCTAAATTGTGCTTACAATATCCATCTGCTCATCCTACACACCCACAAATAATAAAGAATCCCCTTTATTTGTTCAGATATATTCTGTAGCCTGGGGTATGCAGGAACCTGTAAATAGCTTGGTCAAATCCAAGTTTCATCAGTGAAAAGTGGATTTAAAAGCTATTCAATGGCAATATCAGTGGCCCTAAGCTTGCCTGCTTTAGCAACAGCCAGATCTCTACAGGACTTATACTGTGCCATACTGAGCCTCCTTCAAGTTACATGGACAGTAATGGTCATAAAAGGCACTATTTCTCTTACAAGAAAACGTTGCTCTCCAAGAGTCATCACCTAGTTAGCATCCCGAAAACTGAAAGCCAGGATGAGCTGACCACGGCAGCCAGACTCAACCCAACAGATGTGCACAGAGCTGAATAAACAGGGAATGAAGAGCTTTGCTGCACCTGTTTTATTGAGTACAGAACAGACCTAATTTTACTGCAACATCAACTGAGGAATTTTTCACAGGCACTATAATCCACCAGAAAATTACCTTAAGCAGCATCTACTCCATGAAAGTACCCTTGAGAAATCTGTCCCTTCATCTGGGTTCTCATCCAACCCCACTACAGCTAAACCAACCTTATTTCTCCTCATGTGTTGGCTAAAATAGGGCAGCTGAAAAACGCTTAACAAAGAAACTCAAGACCTGGGCTGAAGGAAGGCAGATGTGTACAAGCTGGCCGACCACGGAAAAAAAATTTAAAAATCAGAAATTATTTCACCCCTGCTCAGGTCTCCAAAACCTCTTTTAAAAACAGATGGTCCATAACTCACCCTCTGCTTCCAAAGGTGAGCAACAGGCTTCCTGAACCAAAGCAGACCAAGTTCCCAGCTCCACAGTTTTACAGTGCCCCATTCAAATAGATGAAAATTGCTTCCATTAGGTCAAGCCCAGAATTTGGTCCACTTCATTTAAACTTCCCACATACTCAGATTTTTTTTTTTAATTCCCCTCAACCACCTTTTTAATAGTCATTCTTCCCTGGCCAACTGAGATGAATGGCAAATACCTAGTTATATTAAATACATTTTGGATTTCCACCATCCAGAGACATCTCAAAACCAGGATGCACAACAAAAAGGGGTAAGCTTGAGGTTTCAGGGTAGGTTTTGTATTTTGGTTCCAAGCCACTGATTCTTCCTAAGTCATTTTTAGTGTCAGGAACAAAAAAAAAAAAAAAAGTTAAAAGCCCCTTACATTAAAAACTGCTTGTTTCACCAACTAGCCTTTTGAGAGCTGGAAGACAATGAGGATGTAATGTTTAGGACTTGTTTTGCATGTCTCCACATCCGGCGTATATGAGTCAGTCACACAGAATAGAAGCTTGTTAAACAACAGATGACGGGTGCAACAATTATTTGTGTGGGTTTTTATTTCTTTTAATAGAAAATTCTAATATAAAACAGCAAACATTTTCAGTTTGCCTTGTTTACAAAAATATTATATATATTTTTTTATATTTCTGACATAACTAAATGCACTATTCAATAAAAATATTCTTCCATCAGCTAACTTCTCTTTTAAAAAAATTAATAAAAAAGTTATATAAATAATGGTTGCACCCCCCCACCCCAAAACTAATCTCGCAAGTCTGCTGGATGAGCTTAGGAGAACCAACATTTTGACACTTCTGGGGGGACAGGGGGTGAAAGGGGATCAGAAACCAGAGACCTCCCCGACACCCATCCATCCTTCTCCAGTTACATCTGCTGCAAAAAAAAAAAATCTTTCTATGGGGGTAAGAAAAAAGGAAAAAGTTGCTTTGCACCTTTTTTTTTTATATGAATTGACACTATGAAAGATTCAAGGACCCAAATCCACTCTTGTAGTAGTTTTACAAAACCAAGCAATTTCATTGAATTGCACTGGAGATCCAATGATGTGGTGGTAGAAGCAGCCTCTCTGGAAAAATCCAGTTTCATACAGCTGGAACAAAAATGGTTTTACAGGACACTACCCAATGTTTTATAGAGTACTTCAGGGTCTCTTATCTAGGGTTTTCTTAACTCATGTATGGAGTAGCACAAGCAGAAGCTCCTGCTCCATGGGTTAATTCCAGCATACACCTATCCCCAGCAGAAAACCCAGGTCAAGCATTTGAGGGGGTTTTTGAGAGGGTTTGTCATCTTTTCTACCAGCTACAACTTCTTTCATCCTACTCAATCTCCACTGGATTTTTCCAAAATGAGGCTCTCCTCCCCATTCTTTCTTCAAAGATAAGGCAAACATCAGAAAATGCTGGAACTAAACCCCCAGCACACACTCAATATGGTGCAGGCGTAAGAATAAAAATAACCCACATATGTTTTACCACCCTAGGTCAAAAGGCCAAGAAGTCAAGTTCTCCTGATTTCAGAGTGTTAGTATATTTTATACACTGCCTATACATTTAACACATGTGCCTCGCTACTATTTAATTATTTATATTTTTTTTAACCACAGGAGAATAAACCTTGCTATTTACAATATATAACAGGAAAGTAATATATCCACATTAACATAAATACAATTTGTTTTTTGTGGTGGGTTTTTTTTGTTTGTTTTTTCTTTTTTTTTTAAATACTTACAGAAAGCATCCAGGCTTCAGTGCGTGAGTTATAATACACAGAAGAGCTCTTTCACTCAGTAGTTCATTCACTCTTTGCCTCTTTCTTCTAGTCAAGCTTTGACAGTCTGCCTTATTGCCCACCCATCTCTCTCTCTCCCCCCACTGCCAAACACACCAAGCTACCCTACTCCCATCTGACCCAGGCATCTTCTCTGCAATGATGTCAATGCCAACACCGCCCTCTCTTCTGCATCTAGGGACTCATTCTCCTCTCACACCAGTGCAATGTAGAGTTACTCCAGCGAGGTCAACGGAGACAGAGACACCAGTGAAAAGGAGGAAATGAGGCCCATAGTTTAAATATAAACAATAATAATATTAATAACAATAATAATGCACATACATTGCGTCCCATTCTCCAATTATTTTTTTTTTAAATGGGGCCAGAAATAGTAATTCAGACCCAAAAATCCTCATGTTTTGAGCAGGTTTGGATCTGGACTTATTTGGAGGGGAAGAGCTATTCTAGCACACACACAAAAACGTAACAGCTACTTTGCACATATGTGTGAGAGAGAGAGACAGAGGGAGAAAGAGAATTTAACATAATACCACATTGAAACCATAAGAAGGTCCTTCTGAAGGGCTTTACAATAAATAAATGTTCGTTCAATATTTATATATATATTTACGTGTCAGCATGTGTGTATATATATACACACACTCAATAATAGGTTTCTAGTCAGTTTATTTTTAAAACCATTAGATAAACTGCTCGTGGGTGACTTTTGAAGCGGTGCCTCTCCCAGAAGCCGTGAGACCTTCCTGCAAACTTCCTACATGGAACGCACCACCATGCATTTGCCCTGGTGCAAGGGACAAACGCCATGTCTGGATTCCTCCTTTTCCAGCACTACCTCAACCTCCAGAATTGTACAGCAAATAAGCAAACATCAAAAAAAGGGACAGTATGCTTCACTTTGTAGGGCCATAGCGCTATTAACAGTGACATCCTGTCCCTCCCCATGCCCCCACCTCAAGAGGCCAACAAGCCAGGCTGGACTGCAGGTATTTGTTACCAAGGGAAAAAAACCCCAAAATATCTGTTCTCCTCCCAGTAGATGCACATGAACAGCTTAAATATTAGTGGCTACTATTTTGGGGGCTGGGGAAATGTTAAAAAAAAAAATCTACAAAAACAAAAGAAAAAACACTTTGAAAAATAATGGTTGAGCCTGGAAAACTCTTCTCTCTTTACTTGCCTAACATCTACTGCTGCTTGAAAAACTCCAGCCAGCTTTCCCCTTTTGAAAGCCAGATCACTGGCTTCTAGAAAATTGGTGGAAATTGCTACTACTGGACAAATCAAAAACTGCTACGAAAAATAAAATGCCCCGTGCTCTCCAGTGTTTCCTTAGAAAGCTTCGTTGAGGCATTCACTGGCTGCTTCCAAACCATTTTTTATGTGACTGAAGGATATTGGTGCATGGAGTCCTGGATTATAAGTATCCTCTTCAAAGGGAAAACAAAATGCTGAAGGTTCTCATCTATTTCACAGCATCAGAGCGATCTACCATTGCAGTCAATTTTTGGCTTCTCTGACCACTTGATAATTTATCTCTTCTTCTCTTGGTTGTTCCAAATCCAATAGTTGGTTACCATTTAGCAGTTGTATTTTTAAAATACAGTTCTTGATCTAGTGGTTAAAAAAAGAATCTTAAGGTCATAGGGTTTACATACAGTTTGTGTCATGTACCACTGTCATGGTTTAGAGTAAATGGAATGACGACCTAGTAAAAGAAAAGTCAACTCCTCCAGAGGTCTGATCCAGTCCAAAATGGCTGCTATACAATGCAAGACAGCATCTCGTTCCAAGATGCTCTGGAATTTCTCTTGTCCTACTCAGAAACACCCATCCAAATTCAACTGGCATAAGACTAAAATGTTCCAGTTCAGATTTCTGAAGCAGTTACCACAGGGTGAATTCAATCAGCAGGAGGTGGGAAGAGGAGAGAAAAATAAATCATGCACAAAGTGAAAATAAAACAAAAGTATCTAGTGTGTTAAAAAAAAAAAAGAGTGATAGTGCTAAAGAAACTGCATTTAAAGAAATTGTTCTTAAAAAAAAAATAAAAGAACACGTGATTGGACTGAAGAGGACAGGCACATCTGGTTTTCTACTGTCTTCCCAACCTCTTTCTTGGTTATATTTCTGCCTGCAAGATGGTGGACCCAACTTTTTTTGAGCTGTATTTGGTGATCAAAGCAGGTGGATTCAGAGCTGTCATTAAAAAGCTTACCCTCCCAGTGGGTCTCTGTCAGAGCCTTGTTTGCTCAATGTGCAGAAACTCCACTGCAGGAACCATCTGGGCTGTTCTGCATACCCTACACACTTCTCTCCAGTTCTACAAGAGGGAAAAAACCTGACCACTTCTCATACCATCACATTCAAAGCAGAAGGATCTTTCTTTCCTACCTACTTAGCTCTCTAAAGAGTTGGGTAAGCTTCAGGAATAAAGTTATTTATGCCAAAGAGAATATATTAGCCCAGGAGTTCATGGAGGATTGGTGAAACAATCAAGATGTTCCAAGGATGAATGATCCGTCAAACTGCGTGGATGACTAAGGTGAAGGTCAACTGGTGTCTAACCCCAGTGTGACAGGCACTTATTTCCACATGGTTGGACCTCATTAAAATTCAGTCTACAGGAAAACAAAAACAACAACAACAACAAAAACCCAAAACAGCAACACAGCTGGGTCACCTGTACCCGACAAAGTGCTTATGTCTCAACATAGCTTTCCGATCCCAGAAGGTCAATCAAACCCTGTTTGTCTCCATATGTAGTTCTCAGAGATCGCCCATCACCGAGGGTTGCCATCAAGCAGAGGACGTGTCAGTCTTTGCAGGTGTAAACCTCTTCTCTCTGGGTGCATTGCTTGCATTCCACATAGCAGCACCAACGGACCTGGCACTGGCACGGACGGGTGACCACCCGGCTCTGCGTATTGTGCCCTCGCCCACAGCAGATGCTGTCACAGTTCTTGTCTTTGTAACACTTCCTTCCCGAAGTCCCAGGCGAGTATCTACTCATCATACAGAAGCTTGGAGAATCGTCAATGTAGACAAGATCCGTAGTCCTTGGGATTTGATCACTGTGACCAGGGATGGACTTCTTGGGTGGGGAGATGTCTCCTTCCCCCGTGGCTTCGTTGGTAGTGCTGCCCACTTTGAGCGATGTCTCATACTTTTGCTTCAGCTGCTTCCCTATTTCGTGGAATGGAGAGAGCTGCCTCCAGCATGTTCGGACAGTACAGGATCCAGATACACCGTGGCATTTACAGGTTGTCTCCACTCCAGCTTTGATGACCTGCAGACACACACAGCCCCAGAAGAAAATCAGTTATGGGGGAAGAAATCAAGGCACAGAGGGAAAAAAAAAATGCTAGAAGACACTTCTGGAACACACAGTTGATGGCAACACAAAAACTATCCATTGGAAGAGGACAGAAAACACACCCTACAGGAAATACTTGTTTTAGAAGGGTCCTGTTACCATAAATATGATATTTACCTGCCAGAATATTGCTTTATTGGTTAGTTAAACCTACCAGTAAATTGTACAAAGGGTGTCAGTTGCCTGCATGCATCTACATAGGTAGAGGTCTGAAGCTGTGATACAGCTAAGGGATTAATACCTATTTTGGTACCTACTTACATGTTTTAATAAGAACAGGGAGGTAAGACATAACAAACATGGAGGGAGTTGGTTTATTTGGAAGGAGAGAAGAGAGAGGGCGCTGCTGTGACACACACAAACACACAGGTGGGGTGGGACATGCTCCTGAACATGCGTCTGGACAGCAGGAACCGTCTCCCAAAGGGAAATAGCATTACACAGACATTCAGAGACTGCTAAATGTTGTCTACACAAGCTACCATCCAGGGAGGAACAGGCTGCAAGGTTCAAGTCCCAGGCTAGCATAGCTTCCATAATGTATTGGCAGAACCTTCTATAAGGTTTTTTCAACTATGATGGAAAGGTATATTTTATTCTTTCCACAAAAAGAGCAGAACACTTATGACCAAGATTTTCAAACTCAATATGGAAAGAAACAGAAGGCATTTAAGCCCTTGGAAATTGAAGTGGATTCTATCCCCTGCACACCAGGACTCTCTTGTTAAACTTTGTGCCTGCTTATGCCTCTAGACTACAACTATCAAGGGCAAGGCTTGCTTTCAAATCCTTTCTTACTTACTTAATTTTTCTTTTTAATTTTAAAATTCAAACACTTGCAGAGGATGTTGCAATGAAAAATAAAACTCATCTCGCAGATCCCTAAAGGAGGAAAATAAATTGTACAAGATAGCAGAAATTCAATATGTATGCTTAATTTATTCCCAAAGCAAAAGGAAATCAGTCTCCAGATAGTGAGGTGCCCAGATGTTGCTTGGGGATAGCTTTCATGGGAATAGCTCTCTCCTAACCAACCCCAAAGCGTAAATACAGAAGGAAGAGCAGAGCCAGTGGAACCACAGTGTTCACATACAAGAGTGATGGGATGGAAAGAGAAGGTTATTTTCAACAGAAAAAGCAGCATGGGAAGGAGAAGCAGTATCAGGAAGAGAAGAAAGTAAAGAGACAGTTATGGTTATTCACCTTGGAGAGAGACAAAGGTGGTAATAGCTTCTCAGGTGCTATAAAGGACCCCATACCCATAAATTGATGCTAAGCAAAGGATCCACCCTTTTCAAATAAGGATGCAATAAAGATGCTCCATGGCACAAAAGCATATCCATCTCCTTATAAATGGCATCTGAATGTTCTCCCTCACCTTCTCCAGGGACAGATTCACACCTGGGATGACTCCATAGGTAACATGGAAATAGACACATTATTTGGACAGTCACAGATAACCTGCATTTGGTCCACAGATTATAAACAGAAGTTTATAGTTCTCCCTCCCCACCTCTTCCCCAAAAATAGGTTTCCTTTTGACTTTAAATGGTTAAGGTGTAACCATCCCTTAAAATAGCAAGTTAGAACAGGGTTTGTTTTATAGCGCTGTCTTCTGTCAAGGTGCCACTGAAAGTGCCCTTCCTTTGAGCATCTACGGTATCTAAAAAAGAAAAAAAAAATCTTCCCCCTCTGCCCACTATGGCATCTGCCTATGCTATGGCCTCCTGACAGCGGAGGACTGGCTCCGGTCCATTTCCTGACCATCCGGTTCTTAATTATTTGGCTGCAGGAGTCCTGCTGAGCACCATGTGCAAATGTGCAATAGGTCATGGACTCAGAATTGGGGTCTGGCCCAATCCTGATATTACAGAGACATTTTTAGAAAGACACTCTGCATAATACGGCCTTCAGCAAAGCCTGGCCAATGGTCACACTTCATTCCTGCAACAGCCAAGACCTTTTCAAATGCAATCCAATAATACACAGTAGCATTCAAACAAGTGACGGGTTACAGAGAGAGATGTGTTACTGCTTATAGTACTGAGCTGGGCCGGCTTGGGTAGGGGCTGTCACGCTTTGCGTGGCCAAGCGCCCAGCCAACAGCGTCTAGCCAACTCTGCAAGAAATCCCACAATGTAAGACAAGAGCGTACAAAACACGTTTCAACATTGAGAAAAAAAAAACACCGCCAAAAAAAATACCCTCACCCATGCTGTCACTTATGTAAAGTCACATTTCACTGGTTCTCCAGAAGCGAGAGCTGAGTTCATGTGAAACAAAGCTCCTATACCTGATTTCACGCCCAGACCATCAGCAGACTGGGCAAAATTGCTGAGATACTTGCAGAAGGGCTGCACACTGCAGTCATTCATCAGTTCAGGCTTTTCTCAACGCTTCCACCATCCCCAACCCACTCGCATCTGCTCCACCTGGAAAAGGAGGCGGCCACCATTGTACAGGAGATGGGAAAGCAAGAAACCAACAGCAATCGGCTCAGCTGGTGGACACGCTCCTGTGCACAGGCTTGGCTGGATTTAGAGCTAGTTGAACGAGGCATGGTCATGAAATGCAGGAAGGGAACCTGGACACAGGGCTGTTCCCGTCAGGAGCCACCTCTCCAGAACTCAGTGGGAGAGCTGAGATTGCAGGTGCAGTATATCCAAGGCATTCACACAGAGGTGTTAGACATGGCAGACACGTGTTGGAAATCCAGGTCTTGATGGATTAGCAGCTAGCAGATCGCAGCAGACCTTCAGTCAGGACTAAGCATGTAGGTTTAGGCACTTGAATCGCACCACCCAGCCAGGATTGACCTCACTGAGGCAGACATTTGAGTCTAAATGCCTCCATTTAAGAAACACCTCTAAACTCCCATCTGACTCAGTGGAGCCAAAGCAGACAGAGGATCCTGCAGTGAAGCAGACACCTGCACATGCTCTGCTGAACAGCTCTCCAGGCTCAACCGACTGTGCTGACCACATCTTTACTCACTAACAGGAGCTTAGGAATCCAGCTCATGCAGTGACACCTCAGTTTAAATATCTTAACCTGTAAGCAGAATCCCACCTTCTGGAATTAATTCAGGTGTCTAAATATCAGCATCTAGCATTATTTGAAGTACTGTAAAACATTGCTCTTCACCACCAGCTGCCCTTCCAGGAGCATAAAAGTCTCTCAAAGGGTACTAAATGCATATATTTAGGTAGATGATTCCTACTCTCCTTGTCTGGGCTCAAACAGTGATGAACAAATCCCATAACGAATCCCAGTCTGTTTTTTTTTTTTTTTTTCCCCCTGATCCCACTTCTAGCTTCTTGTTAAGCAGGGGCTAGGACAGCTCAGATGTCATGCACCAGTGGACCAAAACATAAAAGGTTTCCATTGTCCCCATTCTCATGAATGCACCAGTTTGTGAAATCCTGCATGTGGGTCTTCATATGGCCACTGTGCATGTGTGGTGCATCCCAATTGCCCCATAAACGTTCTCCTTGAAGGACCAGAAAGCACTCAAGAATGTTATAAAGCAGATATAGTGAAAAGCCTAGAAAAATTTCTTCCCCAGCCAGCCTCCCCTGCTGCTGTCAGTCATGATGGAGCTACTCAAGGCGATGCGTGATGGAGAACTGCTGCCTGCAGGCCCCTAACCACCCATGAGCCAAAATGAATCTTGGCAAAGCCTTTCTGTTTCCCATCCTGTTCCCCAGCTTCCACATAGACCTTCCTCCTCTTGTTGTGGGCTCCTATCACAGACACACAAATCCACCTCATTCCTCCAGGAAGCAGAACTAGACTTATCCAAGTCAGCAGGTTGCTTGGAGCAGCGTGGGAGAAACCTTTTCTGGCTGCACCCTGAGACAAATGAGTAAATGTCTAGATCACACTTTGAAACCTGAAAGGACTTTCAGACTAGAATAACTTCAATTTTACTATCAAAAAAGTCCAGACAGAATTAGGCTTTAAGACAAGCTTATTTCAACAACCATAAGTAGGTCCTATTTTCTTTTTAAGACACATCACATAGTTCAGAGCCTCATCTGCCTCCATCCTACGTCAACTTGAACCTCTCTTGAACAAACATGTCCTCACCTCTTATTTAACAATCATCCATCACCTGCACCATGGGAAGTCACCACATGCACGCTTCTATCTCATCACAGATTTAAACTAATACATTTTGCTTCACATCTAAAGCACAAAACTTTTCACGCTCCCCATGGGCTAAACACCACAGCTACCACACATCAGAGCCGTGGTAACTCAGGAGTAACAACATAACTGTGCATTCGAAATCTTGTTGTGTTACATGCTGTACAGAGCTTCTACCATGAAAGCAAAGTTGAACAATCAGTGGATCAGGGATAGCATCACACATTGAAATTATGTCCTCCCACTCTCCTCTGTACAACCACCTGGTCCTGTAGTTTCACAAACGGAGAGAAGTTTGTGATGAAAATAAAGCTCTTCGAGCAAATTAGTTTGTTTGACTTCAGAACACAAACTCCCATTGAACTTGTCGTGAGAATATCAAATACTGACAAAAGCACAATGAGAAAACAGTTATAATAGAGCAAGACTGAACTGTCTTTATCGGTGCTTGCTGCTAAGAGGAAATTAGATAGCACTGCAGGACCGCCTGCCCAAATGGCTTTACAAGAGCCACAGGGAAAAGGGATCACAGCAGAGCATTGCTATGCAACATGTAATCCTTCCTCACAACAATGGTTTGCTACGAAGCTCAGACTAAGTGCCCCCGTAATGATCAGTCTCAGACATGCTGCAACACACAATTTCTCAGTGTTTTAGCTGAAACACCGAGGACAGATTCCCATTCATTCCCAGCTGGGTCACGGGGCTCTGGCGGTGGTTTTTCAGACAACTCTTGTCTGGGCAGCAGCAGTCCGAAGCGGACGCGCAGCCGTGGGAATTCCTCTGTTATAGCTCCGCTGTCGTCATGGCTGGTCTGCGGCTCCGAGGCTTCAAACCATTCGCTATGGTTTGGGGGAGAGGAGGGAGCAGATGAACCTTCTTAGAGTCAGCTCATCTAGGAAAAAGCTTGCCCTCATCTTGTCTTACTTCAGAAAGGGATTTGGGATGCTGCTTTACAAATCAAATCTCTTCCATCCTCTATATACATATCCTCCTTCAATTTAAACAGGCTTAGTTATTCTCTCAGCTCAAGCATTAAGGTTCATTTGGACAGCAGCCACAGTCCCCATTTCTTCACAGTGCTCAAACAACTGGAAGACCAGACTTGTGCCTTAACACTGGCCATTGCCATTGGTTAAATTACCAAAGTTTCACAGATTGTTAGAAGTTTTTTTTCCTCCTATCTCGTTAAAAATGCCCCTTTTTTGCACCTGTTGTCAGACCATTTTTACAACAGTTTTCCCTTTCTACTACTCTTCTTTAGAATTATGAACACTCATTTTAGTGAAATACACATTAAAATACAAGCATTTAAATGTAGAGTAGCACTTCAAATTGAGAACTTCAAAAGCATTTTTCCCCTTCAGTATTCCTAGTGCACTTCACCTGCTAAGAAAGCTCTACATAAATGGCTAACTGCATTTACTTATGGGACACAGCAATTTTTTCCAAAGTGTTGATTTCCAGGCCCTAGAAATACTTTGGCTTAGCCAATCTCAACCTAAAAGAAGGAGGGACAATCCAGAGAGCATGCTGATGCATTCCTACCTGTCATACCCTGAAGCAATTAATACCAGTGAAGGCCCTGCAAACAAATCTCTGCATGCAAAATTGTGAAGTACCTTCAGAGAGGTAGGTATGTGGTGGGTTTGATTTGTACCTTGGTAAAAGTGTGATGCCAGATTTCACACTGCCAACACCCCCCTAAAGAAATTACCAAGAGGATGCATTGACTTTCTTGGTGGTTGTTCACGCACCAGCTATATCAGTAAGTTCATATTCATTTGTTTCATCAAAAAGAGCAATTGTAACACTTTTTGAGGGTGCAGAAAAAGTGAAGGATTGGTATTCAAGCTTGCATTGTTCGACAGACCCTTGAGTTTGACGTGAATCATGTTTGCTAGTAGGAACCATATGAGACTGGATGGGCAGTGCTTGTAAACACAGCCTCTGCAACAGGAGATCAGGGTGCTTCGCTGCGCCTGTGTGTGACCTTTAGTAAGTCACTTAATCTTTCTGGGTCTCAATTTCCCCTCTGTAAAATAGAGATACAGAAATGAAGAGTGTGGTATGCTCTGATAACATGTTATGTGATAGCTCGTGAAGTTCCTCAGACAGATGATAGCTGGGCAAACATCTACCTGATATGGAGTCTGTCTCCAGCACAGGAGGCATGCTCAGCCCTTCAGATAGATCCTTGCCAGCATCACCTAAGGGAAAAAGCCATTCCTTGCATGGACTTCCAAAACAAGCAAGGCAACAGCAAAGAAAAGTCCATGCAGCTCCTACTATCCTCTCCAGAGCATCCCATATGGTTTCAGAAATGCAGGCATAAAACATGTCTCAGAAGGGGTCTGGACTTGAACCCTACAGCAACAAGGGTGATAAGGATCCTTCAGCAATGTGCATGCGGTCTACGCAGACCAAGTACATGGGTTGATGTTGTGCAAAAACAATTAAGGAAGCCTCATGAAGGGAGTCCGTTTCAAAGTGGACATTGCCTAAAGAGAGACCTTTTGAAGAGGAAAAGTTTTGTTCTCCATTTCTTCCCTTCCATAGTTTTGCACTAAACACTCTTGGCTCTCAGGGAAACTGTGGTTTTACCCCTGACTTAGGGTTCTGAAGGCAAAGGCTTGCTTGTGTTCCTCCTTCTGGGAGGATAAAGGGAAGAGGGAATGAGAACATGACAATTTTTTTGTTCTTGGGTAACAGCAACCCCCTTTAATAGTGCCCCTTGGATCTGTAAGACATGCTTGACCAGACATACCTCTGGAAGAGGTCAGCACTCCTGGGATTAAGAAACTTAGCAACGCTCCAGAGAGGGAGTTGGAAAGTCATGTTTAATGATACTTTGCTGAGAAACTGGGCAAATTTAATTAAAACATCACTTACTCAAGCCCAGTGGAACTAATTGAGTGCTCTAATATTCCGACTTTTCATTAATGGCTTACAAAAGAGTGCTGCACTTGTGTGTACAAGGGGGAGAAAAGGGGGAGGATATAGAGAGGAGAGCTTTAGCAAGGTTCCCTGTGCTTCATTTAATATAACCAAGAAACTTCATTGCTGGCAACGGAGCTGTAATACAGTTGACTTCTCACCACTCACCCCCCCCATCCCATTGACACATACACATCCCCCCAACACACACCCTCTCCACCCAAGACCCCTTCTGAAAGAATAGCTGAATGGGTGAGAGTAGATTTAGCAAAGGAAGGGAAATTGCTTTTTTAATAAGTGGTCTATTCAGAGCTCCTACTTTTCAATAAAGAGAAGGCTGGAGAAGTCCTGGTCTAATTACCTCATCCTCACGCTAGACAAGCTCACCCTTTCATTAGCGATTGAGGTCATATCATATAACTTCGTGAGCCATCACGGGCACAACATGTTCAGTGATTATTTCACTGGTGGCAGCAAAGTTACAGTCAGCCCATCAAGGTTGTAGGAAGCAGAAGTAAAGTAATAATTAAATGAGAACATCTACCAAGAGACACTAAAACCAGGCGGGATAGGATAATGTCACCCTCACAGAAATACGCAGATTGTTTTTTAGTGTGACACCATGGAGAAAATGTTGTGTTGACCAGAAGGGTATAGCATTTGTTGCCAAATCCAGTAATTTAGCACCGGTCATTTTTTTGCTGGGTCACAAGAAACTACTTATACATTTTGCCATGGTTGCGAGTAATTAGATGGGAAGGATTATATGTTGCTAAGAATCAGTGAAAGACCACCAAGCTTGTGCTACATCTTTAATAGATATTCCTCCATTCCCTCAGCAAACACACACATGTACCTCCATACACACACTCTAAGTACACCAACATAAGCAGGCAGAGCAGCAAGCCCCAGTAGCAAAACAAAGTACTGGAAAAGAAAGTATTTTTGTCCATTCCCTATCCCAACCCAAAGCAGCCTGTAATGCAGTAAGGGTTTCAGTTCATGCATATATGGCTTCAGTTAATAAATTCTGCAGTTTGGTTAGAGGTAAAACACGACAACAAGTAGGAATTCGAGAGGACTGGCTTCAGTCTCCTGCTCCATCATTAGCTTGCTGCATAACCTGGGGAAGAGCATTCAGTCTGCATCTTAGCTCCTGTTCAAAATGTCCATAATCATCTTTTTGAAACTCCCAGGGACATTTAACACGAGAGGCCATAAAAGTATCTTCATTATATAATGATCACTCCAGTTCAAAATTGCTCAGTCCCAAAATGGCACAGATAAATGCTATCTGCACTCCTTTGATATTGCCTTTGATTGACAAAGGCATAGGAGTTCTTGCCCTGATAATCCAACTAGGTTAGTCCAAAGTGGTTTCAGGCCATCATAGCTACTAGGTTAGCACCTCTTGCTACCGAATGGTTGGAAAGTCTACCAGGCAGTAGTTACCAGGCAGAAAGTACCAGGCTGATGCCCAGCTTCTTTAGAGAAGGATGAGTGGAGGAAGCATTGAGTTTCATATTTAACCCACTGCCTTTGTCAAGGAAAGCATCAATAAATTCAGTGAGGGCACCTAGTACTCCCTACTGAGCAACTCTCATCCTTCTCCAACACTGCACTGGCAGTGGGACCAGGAGGAAAGAGGCAGGTTGAAGCTGTTATTAATCTACACCCAAGTGTAACTAATGTCAGACAGAATCCACCAACCACACCAAGAAGGTCAACGCTCAGACTTCAGATCAGTTTCAAAATTTTGAATTGTTAAGCAACTGTTGCAAGTTCTGACCTTGCAATTAGAGTCAGCCTGGGTCCTCACTTCTAACTCAAATACCTCTGATCATCTTCTTAATGACACCATACTGTGCCCGTGACTTATGTCCACGCATCCTGCCTGTACAGATGTAAGTTCTCCTGATCTTGGACCACCACCATCCTCCTAAAAAGCTTCCTTCTCAACAAGCAGTTGGCTTGTTCAGAAGCCAGGTAATCCAGTGGGCTGCTTGGTTTGCCTTTTGACCAGACTAAGGTACAATTATTCAGCATACACAAGAAAGTCATTTCAGCTACTGCTGCAAATAGGCAAGGAAAGTTGTCAGCCAGCAATACCAACTCAGACATGGTGTGGGTGGACAAAAATAGGAACCCTGGATCACTGACCTGCAGCAAAGGTCTTTGACTTGGATTGCCATGAGGGCTCTCAGTGTCTGGACAACTGTCACAACCGTTACTCAGCTGTTTAGCTGCAGATACTACACTCGTGTTTAGAAACCACTGCCAGTGACCAGAGCCTGACAGTGCCAAGTGGAAGCAGAGGATGTAAGAGAGTCCCTGACATCTCACCTTTTCTTGGGAACTCTCAGTAGGATCAGGACAAGAGGGGGCAGGAAGGCAGGGGACATTTACTCCCTCCAGCTTGGAGTTTAACTCAAAGTCACTAAGCATGTAGAGCAGAGAAGACAAATAAGGACACCTAACTTAAATCCAAGGCTGGGTCTTGGGCATATGGGCATACTGACTGCAGCTATTGGGGTAGAGAGCACTGGAAGTTAGGGTCAAATCACATGGACAAGTTTAGTCCCACCACTGTTAGAAGGGAGATATTCCTGAAGTTACAAGAACACATCAGTGGCACCTAAAGCCACAGCCTTGTAGGTTTTGATCAGACTATGTTATGAGTCTGGAAACTGAGGAGAGCTGGGACCTCTCACAGGAATCTCCAGCATGAAATCATAGCCTTCATGGACCACCTTCTCCACTTTCAGTCCCATCTGCTACACAGCCAGCTCCAAAGAGCTGGGACAGGCCCTCAGCAACCACCAACCACAAGGATTAAAAATTTCATCACCCTGCAAAGCCTGTTTCACACACCAAAGAGCTGCAACAGGAGTTCAGAGGCATTGAGCCTTTTAATCCAGAGGCAGAAAAGCTGTCAGCCAAAGCCAGACACCAGCTAAATCCAGGATATTTCTTGCCCTGATCTCAGCGTTGTCTAGGAGCATCTGGTGGTGGGGAGAGGGGGAGACTTTATGCTGGCCAGCACTCGCTGGTGGCATTCTCTGATGCCCCGCCTCTGTCGCGAGGAATCGCATTTTATGCATAGACACAGGAACAACTGAGCTGGCGTGGCGATTCCTAGAATGCACAACTGGCTGGGCTGCATTTGCCTGGGAAACTGGAGACCCAGGTCCCCCATCCCAGCCCCAACCCTCCATCCAATCACACTGACAATAACAAGGCTCAAAGGCTATTTATAGCCTTACAGTATGTCCCCCTTCGAGGTTGGCGCATGAAACACTGATCCTAGGCACCTGTGCTGGCCAGTCCGAGGGATTTTCATGTTCAAGCAACTCTAGGCTAGGTAGAGACAAGCAGATTACAGGAGAAGGTAGAAAGTCCCTTTCCTTCTCCCTCTCTCTTGCCAGAATGACCCAGCAATTACAGACACTTTATCCTTTACATCAGTGCTGCAGGGAGGCCCCAAGGCAGAAGCATGGGAGGAACAGGAGGTAAAGAGCAGAAAGTCATCCAGCAGAGAGGATAAGGACGGGAAAAGAAAGAAGGAAAAAAGGGAATACACACCCAAACACTCAGCTACAAGCCCAACAGCTCTAGGCAGAGTGTAAAGCTGCCAGAAAATAAGGCTGAAGGGACTTCTAGGGCTGAGGTCAGACAGGAATATTTCCACCCTGGTTTCCAATCAAGTGTTTGTTCAGCAAGTTTTAAAGAAAACTGGCTATGGAGATGCTAAACTGTCCACACTCTACTGAACTACTGCAAGAAAAGCATCCCTCAACCTGTCTTGCAGCAGAGTATATCCCCCTTCCTCCTTGTCCTACCTCACATAGGACTGAATAACCCATCTTTCCATCCTTTTGCAGTGTAAGATGCTCACCTCCCTGTGGAAAGCCAGCAACCTTTATCCTCACCTTGTGTTTTCTAGACCTGAACAGTCCTGTTCCTCTCCTCCGGTTTCCCTCCAACAGTTCTGCACAATTCTTAAAGCACAGTGACAAAATCAGGGCATAGTCCCATAACTAAGACAAATGGAATCTCAGAATAGAATAATTTAGATTGGAAAGGACCTTTAAGATTATTAAGTCCAACTGTTAAACCCAACACTGCTAAATCCACCACTAACCCATGTCCCTAAGTGCTGTGTCCACACGTTTCTTAAATTCCTCACAGGATGGTGACTCCACCACCTCCCTGTGCAGACCCTTCCAATGACTGACAGCCCTTCCCAGGAAGAAATTTTTCCCCAGTATCCAATCTAAACCTCCACTGGGGCAACTTCAGGCCATTCCCTCGTCCTATTGTTTTTCACTTGGGAAAAGACAATGACACCCACCCCCACCCTCCCAGCATCCTCCTTTCAGATAGTCATAAGGAGTGATCAGGTCTGCCCTGAGCCTCCTCTTCTCCAGGCTGAACCCCCCAGCTCCATCAGCTGCTCCTCACAGGAACTGTGCTCCAAACCCTTCCCCAGCTCTGTTTCCTTCTCTGGACACGCTCCAGCACCTCTTTCTTGCAGTGAGGGGCCCAGAACTGACCCCAGTATTGGAGGTGCAGCCTCACCAGTGCCCAGTAGAGGGGGACGATCCCTGCCCTGGTCCTGCTGCCCACACTGTTCCCGATACAAGCTGGGATGCCATCAGTGTCCTGGGCACATGGCCAGCTAATATCCAGCCGTTGACAAGCAATGCCCCTCTTCTACCAGGAAGCTTTTCAGCCCCTTGTCCCCAAGCCTGTACCATTCCACGGTGTTGTGGCCCAAGCGCAGGACCTGGCACTTGGCCCTGCTGTACTTCATATAGTGTCCTTGGCCCACTGATCCAGCCTGTCCAGATCCCTTTGTAGAGCCTTCCTGCCCTCAGGCAGATGAACCATCCTACCCAGCTTGGTGTCATCTGCAAACTGACTGAGGGTGCACTTGATGCCCTTGTCCAGACCACTGATAAAGATATTGGAGAATTTCACTCCTCCAGCAGAAGGATCACTCCATGCATTTTGCACTTAACACCCCAGTTTCCACACCCAAGTGCAGCACCTTATCACCCCCACAACAGCGCGCGCTCCCACCGCGCAGCCTGCAACGCACCTTCATGCCCACGAGGTTATTGTGGAAGTCCACCCTGGCCCGCAGGTCCTTGTTGGGCTTCCTCCCAAGGAACTCCTTGACGAACTTGTTGCTGTATTTCAGGTTGTCCCCGCAGCCACCCCACTGCCAAGCCTCACGGTTCTCCAGGTCAGGGGCCTCGTCACAGGTGCAACGCTCCATCCGCCCCGCGCTGCAAGCCTTGGCCATGGCGTGCGTCAGCCCCGCAGAGGAGATGGCATACAAGAAGGCAGTCTCCTTAAAACCTGCAAGAGACAGGAGGAAGCAGTTTTAATCGCAGCTGGAGCAAAGATTAATAAAAGAGGAAAATAAGGCAAAAGCCATCATGAGAAGAGTTTGGGTGATGTCAAAGCATGCCAAGCTCTATGTGCATCACTGATGGTGGACAGGACACAGTAGAGAGCAAAGAATGATGGACAGAGGTGGCATGAGCTAAGATTTAAGAATGCAAATAAAACGGCCAGCTCTGCAGCTGTCCAATGCAGACAGTCTCTGCAGGAAAACAAAAAGAAGTGAGCAAAAGTTGGACAGGCCATGGCGTTACCATCACTGTGGTACAGCAATACTGCTAACAAGAGAACATCAAATAGCAGGAACCCAGCACAGACTTCCAGTCTGATTGTTGGCTGGGGTAGAAATCATGAGCACTCCTTGCTCTTTCCCACAAAAATAAATCACTGGTTCCTATTGCAGTACAACAAAGTTGTTACCAAAAGGCACCTGAGGGCTGGGAAGCATGCAGTAGCCAACTTGTTACCTAACACATCACCTCAGACCTTTCATGTACAACCATTTTATCTTTTTTCTACAATTCCATGCTCACCTGTTAAGGATACATTAGCATCCACTCACCCAACAGGTAAACTGAGGCCCAGAGAGACCCATGATTTTGATCCAAATTATAAAAGACAGAAATAAAAAGCAAACATGCCAGTATTTATAGCTCCTCATTCTCTGGCTATGGAAGCCGTAAACGACTGCATATTTGAGATGCAATTCCAGAACAGCTTTGGATCTGACTCAAGAAATCCCCCACTCAAAAATAACACAAGTGGATGGTGACAGTAGTGGATATATCTGTAAGCTGGTGTGTCAACCAAGGACATGCAGAGACACTGCCAGGTCATTTTTGGAACTGTTCCTTGGGAGGTTCATGGTAGTCTGAGCAAGCTCATGGGGTGCTACCCTGGTCCATCCCCAGAGCCTGCCTTCTCAAAGCACTCCCAGGTGTGTGATGCTGAACTTAGCAGACCAGATGAAAATCCAGTCCAGAATTCTGACCTTTGGTCCTCCCAAGGGGGCTAACCCAAACCAGATCATGGCAGGAATTGTCTGACCTGCTCACCTGGAAAAGAAGATAAGGAACCTTTCCTTCACTGGAAGAAAGGTTACAACAACAGAAAAAAAAATTAAAAAAAATCAACCCCATACTCACTGGGCACATAACCACAAAGAGCGGTCAGGGTCGAGAAATTAAAATTTGTTTGTTTCTTCCTCTTTGTGTTCTCCCTGAAGTCAGACCATGTCCTCTCGCACCCTAGAAACATCTTCAGCACCACAAATTATTCTCACTGGACGTGGTGGGAGAATACTTGGCTTAATTCACACAACAAACACTCACGGGTATGCAGACCAAGCTCCTCTGGGTAGAAAACATCTAAGCAGCTTTCAGCTTTTGTAGGCTAGTGCAACCTTTTCTAGGTTACTCCCTGGGTCAGACTGCCCACACACCTGTCAGGGATGCCACAGCTAGAGAGATGCTCCCAAGTTACAGAATTGGGCTCTTGTCACTGCTACTACTTGTGTTATGAAGTGGAAAGGTGCTAACAGAAGGTCCTCAGTGGACTAGAACTCTTCTCAGAGTTTGTATGTCCAAGACATTGCAGCTAGCAGCAAACAGCCTGGATGCAGTGTAGTTCAGTAGATAGCCTGGATCTACCAGCTGTTTGCAGGCCTCCTGGTTTGAAGCACTGAATTCAGAGTGGTTGTGAAATCTCAGCAGAAAGTCAGTCCTGTGCAACCACAATGCATACCAGGTTTGACAGAGAGCCAGGAGAAATGGTTTGTTTGCCAGGTTCTCCTCTTCCATCAGTCTCCCATCAGCTTCAGCTCTACTCCTCCCACTCTCCATCACCAAAAGCCTCACAAATTCCCAGTGCCCATCAGCACGGGTATCATCTCGCCCACAGGCAGCTCAGGCGGCTTTCAAGCAAGTCCATGTGACATTTGGCTCTGGCCAGATTTAAAGACATCTCCGCCACGCACTATTTGATTGCACCAAGATATTCTGTAACAAGATAATGAGCTTTAAATCAATGCAGGCATTCTAACCCCAGTGCATCGACAGCCTGCCATCCACAGCTATCCAGTTTCAGCCATTTCCAAAATTGTTCACGAGTATCCAAAGAGGATAACAAGTCCCTTAAACAATCCCCCGTTATTTTAAGAAACGGGCTGTATCAGCCCAAGTTGCAAACCAGCAGACAGGCTGTTCTGGCAACCAAGTGTAAAAGAGGAGGGAGAAACTTAAGTGAAACGTGGGGGCTGCTTTGCCTTTTTTTTCCCCCTCTTTAAAAAGCCACAATGCTCCTGGAGGAGAGGAAGCAAGCCCACATCAACATATTTGAATGACTGTCTTAGTGGGTGATGCATGCGCCCCTTTGCCCTGGGGTATCACTTGCTGCAATGCTGAACCAGGAACCAGCAGCTCCTGGAGAGGAGGAGAAAGATTTACAGGACAGCGTGTTATGCTGCAGGAACGACATCTGAAGGATTTACAGCATCGGTGGAGGGCAGCGATGTTGCAGGGGCATAAAACATGGAAGAATGAGACAGCAGGCAGAGCCCTGCAAGCCTCAGAGTTACCATTTATTACACAGGGTCCTGACAAGGTGTGGGGGGGGAGCTGGTTCTGGATGGTGTTTTACAGCAGCTCAACTTCAGGCTGCAATGAAATATCCCTTACCAAAGGCTGCCGGGGGGGACAGGCCCATCTGAAGGAACAAGCTGTGGCCTCCAGGTGTCAGCATGAGAAAGTGCTTGGCTTTCCCAAGGCATCACTCAGCCAGGGACTCCTCTGGCATGCAGGGATATTTTTAAATGTCTTGCAGCTCTGGCTAGACCTCTTGGGTTTCATAAGGACTTTCCTTGTTTCCACGGCAGTGACAGTGCATTAGTTAAGCCCTAGTGCTTCTGAATTACTCCTCCTTACTAATTAGCCTTGCACCTCTGCTTTTCTCTTTGAGCATATCAGATCCCCGGTTTCTTGGTACAGCTCCGTCGCTGAGTGTGGGACTTTCTGAAGTCACTAAAGCTGTCAAAACACAGGCAAGCTATCTGTAAAATGGTTCTGCTGCAATGTTAGCTGCAGTCCTGGGTTTTACTGGACGGGTGCTGGAAACTGGACTACATGAGGTACCACAAAAAGGAGATAAAAATACCACCTGCTCCTCAGTACTCTCTCCCAGTTTCTGCTCATCTCCACCTCAACTACTGGGAAATATCGTGGGCATTACCCACTGCTTATATTCAGGGAACTTTTCCCTGAGTAGAACAGTAACAGGATACAGACATTTGCACATTTTGCAAAGGCAGGTAGGGGTCCCCTTGCCACCATTAACATGAGAGCCAAGAACAGTGTGTTTTGCCTTGTTTCCCTTAACAAGGCATTTTCTCAACTTCTTTCCTGAAAGGTTGACATAATAAATAGCCAAAAAATAAGAGGGACACAGCTTTGGGAACTTCAACGCCTTCCCTTCCAGCAGCAGGCTCAACTTCCAGCAGAACTGTGGAGCAACCATAGGTATTGGCTGCAGACACACGCACAAACATCCCCAGCCTCCAAGGAGAGGAGCCATGGCCAGCGGTGGGAAGCAGCCAGGGGCTCCTTCACTACTGCAAGCACATAAATTACCACCATATAGCACATCCTTTGCCTGCTGTGCACTTTCATGGATGAGCTGAGCCTGACTTGGTGTTTAACTCCTACATGTCACCCACTGCTGCTAAAGGATGTGCCAGGATAATCACCCTGCAAGATGCCATGGAGGCCAATGGGTGCAGGGGGTGCCAAGATTCCCCCCCCCACCTCACTCACCTCTCTTTAGCAAGCTGGCCCGGTAGCGACCCTCGAGGGTGCAGTTCCAGCGCTCAAAGCGAAACTGGTACTGGCACTCCAGTGCGCTCATGCTGATTGCCTCCATCAGGGTCTCGGCCACCCCGGGGTCCCGCCGGCACATCCTGCGCTGCTTCTTCTCCAGCTTCAGGCGGTCACAGACTTTGTAGTGGGCTTTGACGGCAGCTTCCTCCATTTCTGAGGTCAGAGGGAGGATGGTCAGGGGTTCGTTCCCCGTCAGCCTGCAGAGAAACAGAAGGCCACAGTGGTGAGGAGAGAGAAATCCATGGGGGCCATGGTGGGATTGGGCTCTCCCCAGCTGAGCACCCTTGTGAGCTTGATGTCTGGGTGAAGAATGATTTACAACAGGGCTCTCTACATTGCATGCAAGGTGGGAGCAAAAGAAGGGTAAGAACCAATGATTTATGTTTTCTACCAGATCTTGCAGAGCTTGTTTGGACATAAGACTCTGGCAGTCTCTACCACAAGACTGTTGAAAACTGAAATAGGAAAATAATTGATGGTACCTAACTGTATGAACTTGGGAAACCAGCAAAAATGCAAGACCACTAGAGTCATTCTCCTGTAGATAAAGAAAAAAATACAGCACATCAAGCAGAGACAGAACCAGCAGGGGAAGGGATAGAGGATAATTCGTCCCACTAGACCCCAAGAGAGACACTGAGCAAACACATACAGCCACCCTGTCCTCAGCAGAAGAGATCCTGACATAAAACCTAGCAAGCCACAGCCTGAGGCTTGAGAACAGGATACACTTTCCAGGCAAGACTGCCAAAAACTTTTACAAGGTATAGCAAACTCAAATCCTAAAAAATGACCTGAAGAAATTAGTGTCACGTTGCCTTCTCCCCTCCTCTACCTTCTCCAAGCACAAGGTCCTTGACTCTACAATGTGCAACAAAAGAAGCCAGCGTACTGTTCCCGGTGTCAAGTGACAAGCTGCTGGAAAAGGACCAGGCTGGCATCAGCCCCAGGGAGCGGAGAGGCTGCAGGAACATCTGCTGGGCTCATGAACAGTTTGTTGGCCAGGCCACCCGCACCCCACTCTCCTGGCTCTGCCCTTTTCCGGCCAGGTGCCAGTCCACACAGTCAATGGGAAACACTATGCAGGGTTTTGAAGGACCTGAAGATGCATTCCCCAGCCAAAAAGGAAGAATTGCTTAAAGCCAGAACTGAAAACTTGCTGGAACATTGCAATCCTGTACAGGCAAGCACAGGGATGGGTCGCAGGCTTGGACATCTCCATCACTGCAGGACCACCAAGGGAAATGGAGAGGGGAGCACACACACATACCCTTTGTAAAACTCAGATGGATCATGGAAACCCTTTAAAACCCCACCTGTCCTGCAGGAGCAGCAATTTGTTGTTTCTTTTTTTAATGAGGATTTCTCTAATCAGTGGGACACATCATACTAGGTGCACAGTCCCCAAGGGCAAGCAGCTAGGATTCTTTAACTCCCATACCTCCCTGCGCAACGGGCACAAAATCCTGACCTGAGCCACAGCCAGCAACATCCAGTAAAGTTCCAATCATTACTTGCTATTTGACGAGGTGATTTAACAACAGATGTCTAAAGGAGGGAGAAGAATGGCTGAGTATAGAGTTTGGATTTTTAGGAGGACAACCATCAGCAGGGAAATATTCTCCTTCAGTTACCTTAAAGTCTTAGGATTTCCAGGAAAAAAACCCCACTGAAATGGTAAAAAAAAAAAAGTGTGATTTGTGATTGAAAACTAGTGTAGCTCAGAGTGTTTCCCAAAAAATAGGGGTTTTCCCCCCAAATTCTGCCTCTTAAAAATGATAAACACATGCAAAAGGCCAAATATCAAGTTCCATCTGAAGCACTGACAAATGTTAACCCTTATGTTTTTGCTCGGTCTCAGCTGAGACAGCATGGACCTGATCTTGACTGCTCCCTGAGAAGATGAGATGTCACCCAGCACTGGTGACTTGTTAACCAAAGCTCCAAGCAGGCTTGTTCATGAGAAATGTGGCTTGATCTGAACGTCACAGTAGTAAAGACCTGTAACAGTCTCCAGGACATTCATTCCTGGCCTTCATCAATACTTCAGCTCTGAAGTTTCATTCCTGCAAGCCCTCACAGTTGGCACAAGGCATCTTCAGCCGGCAAGGAAGAGAGGGAGGCATAAAAGCATTCTCAACAGCTCCCCCTCCCCAGTTTACCTCTCCAACTGAGCAGGTACTGTTCAGCTAAGTGTTCTGGAAAACATAAGCTCCAAGTATCACGTAGCAGATGGCTATCACAGTGAGGAGGGAAACAGGAATTGATCCTGTGGCCAAGATCTCTGCAGAGCAATTGCTGATTTTAAACCTTCTCTTCACCCTTAGATCCTTGGCTTTGAGGTACTTAAAAGTAATTTCCCACAGACTATCCTTGCAAAACTTGCTGATAGCACAGCCCAATTGCATGCATCCCCAATAAGAGTCATGTAAATAAAAACAAAGAGAGCCAGGGATAGGAAGAAGGTATAAAATAGAATTTGTGGTGCTGCACAATGTCAAAGGACAGGCCTCCAGCAGCCACTTAGAACTAGCGGATGGAAAGTCCTGGGAAACAGTACAAAATTGAAACATTACATGGACTAATTGTCAGCCACATTCATTTTCATTGCTCTGTGCAAAAGGCTTCAGTAGTTGACCAGCTCTGATAGCTGGGACACATGGGTAACTGCTACAGTGAGCTGGGAAAGCTGGGCCTGCAGACACCCACTTCACCCCTTCCCAAGAAAACAACCCGAAGACAAGACACCAACAAGATGTCCTACAGAAAAGGAAGAATATCACTTTTTTCCACCTCCTGTTTCCTGACCCAGCTCAGTCCTGTCCCTCACCCAGGAGAGCAAAAGGGGACATGGAAATCCAAACTAGTGACAAACAAGGCATGCAATGCACGTGCTGAACAGGCCTGTCCATCATTCCATGGCTTATTGCTTGGACTAAATTCACTGGTTTTCCAGCTGAAAGCAGAGCAAAGCAAGTGAATTAAGAAAGCATCTCCAGAAGAAGAGATTTAGGAGAAAGGGTTTTTTCCTAGCCAACAAGCAATGAATCTATTCCAGATAAAGACCTCCATGAGCAAAAGCAGTACACATGCACACGCACAAATGTTTTCCCTCCCCAGCGCTGGATGTGTGCCCATTTCAGCAGGGGGGGACCAATGCAGCTCTGCACACCCGTTCCAGCAGCCCCAGGAAGAGAGGTGAGGTGGCACTCTTCAGAGCATTGCATCAATAATAAATAAGCACAAGCAGAGCCAAGGAGAGCCAGTGCCCCCACCTGAAATGCTGCCTTGGAGCTGCCACTGCATGGAACCTTTGTAATCCTATAAAGCCTTTTTATGCAACCTAGGCTGAGTGAGGTCCCGTAAGGCAACGGTGTCAGAGTCGGATGCTTTCTCAGCTCCTCACAAAGACTGAGCTGTTCCTTCCAAGGAAATTTTTCAGGAAGGGGGGGTGTTATTATTTTATACACACCCGATCCACAACTGTTACAATTAAACTGCCAGCCAGCACTCTGCAATTGTATTATTTTGGATCAAGGGGGCTAAGCTTGAGCTGAAGGTCCACTAGGAAACTGGACAGAGACCAAACAGCTCATTGCACACAACCCAGGAAGCTTTAACTCTCTGGAAACTAACTCTGGGCTCTGAGAGCAGTATGAACCTACAAAGTCAAGAGACTGTTTCTGCTTCAGACTTTGCCCTAATCTTCTGTGCACCTTGCCTGACTTCTACTCCGAGTGGCACACTTGCACCCTTCAGACCCCAGGAAGGTCCTGGCTGCCCAGTGCCATACCCACCTAGCTGAGAGGAACCTTTGCAACACCATTTTTGCACTACTCCTCTTCCAGTTCAATGTGTCACTAGTCTGGAGCCAGGAAACCAGAAGGTTTATCATCACCATGTGGAAATAGCAAGACCTATCCAGTCTGCACATGAACTACTGGTAGCAATTGGCTGCCTTGGTTGTGAACTTCATGTCAAACATTGCTAACTGCTTCGCTCTCCTGGAGTTCAGGCTCCAATCACCAGGCTTGGGAGAGATCCCAAACACTGCCCCTGCCACTGCACAACTCACTGATAGCTGCATAGCCAAGTTTTATCTGTGGCATCAAGAAATTACTGCCCTTCCAGAGGGAATTTAAGATGGGTCCTGCTTTCAGCTCATCTCAGAAGTCAAGAGTTTTTATTGCCTCGTCAGCTCACACTTTCATCACTGTCCATGTATTTTCCTTTGTTTAACTGGGGATTTTCCTGATGAGTATTTGAGGGGGATGAGACAGAAGTAAGGCGCCTGCATAGACCTGCGAGTGCACTTGTTTGACATGCTCAAGAGTTTCCTTTGCAAGTGCCGCCAGAGATGCGAGCCAAGGTGAACTGCTTTCCTACAAGGAAACGCCTCTGTTACACCCGCCTGGAATGACAGGCTTGCTGAAATATTACATTCCTGTCCCAGCACTTCCTTCTGTTGGGAGATTTATCTTTGGTACATCTGTACAATGGCTGAATTGATTCTATTTTAGCTTTCTATATGAAAGTTTCTCCTGCAGTAGTGTTACTCTTCCAACCCTTTTTCTTCTCTTTCTGCCACTTTTCCTTTCTTTTATAATTAAAAGTGTTTCTGAAAAGTTGACACCTTGAACACTAACCTTCTTCACTGCGAGACCTAGATTAATGGGACTATGACTCAAGGAATCAGACTGAATTATGCTGAACACTAAACCTATAATATATTTTGTATCCAAAAACCTTCAGTTGCCATGTCTTTACCACCATACTCCCACACTGTGAGGAGGCTTTCCTAAATTGATATACCATGATTCCCCCATCCTATAACAGCTAATTGCTTTAAGAAGCCAAAAGTCCAAGAAAACTCTGAATTCCACAGTGAGTGATGAAGACTTGATATTTGGAGCAAGAGGTGGCCATTGAAGAAGCACTCTCATTCCACACTGTGTTGTTTAGGTTTAAAGTGTTCACAGGTACACATGCCACCACTGTGCTCACATTTTAACTCAATATCCTTTGGAGGAAACTATCTGAAAAGCACTCACCAACCTCATTTCTGCTCTTCCCAGAGTTGTCAGAAGCATGCTACACGCCCAAATCATCTGGGATCAGAGCTTTCCTCTTCTTTGCTACTAAATAATTACTTCTATTTTCTTTCTACCCCTCAAAGTCAGTGCTCAGTGGTTTTGCTCCAAGATGCACTGCTCACCCCAGCATTCAGGCATCTATATTTATTGTCGCCTTGCTTAAACTAAGAAGTCCAAATCTACGCATGCTAGTTCCAAAATCCAGCCATTCATTGAGCTACAAAGCCAAAGGTTTCCTACTTTGGGTAACGTACACATGCAAAAATCACATTCTCCTTTGAGTCCTTTGAAAAACATAAGGCAAGGTATGCTTCAAACCTCAGCAAGGATTTCTCAGCTTATACAATATCTTGCCATCTCAGCAAGCATTAAGTTCCTTCACAAAGATTTCTCTAATAGAGTAGTTCACTACTTCCAGTAACCTTTCCTCAGTGTAATTTTCCCACTGATCTTCACTGGCATTATGCTGTGACAGTGTGGGAGTCAAAGAACATGACAAGAGAAGTTGCTCCCAGGCTGCAAAAATTTAGACCAACCACCCAGTGCTTTACAGGACAGAGCTAAAGAGCCAATGTTCCACCTAGAAATCAAGTATCAGCAAAGCATTGAACACTTATGCCAACTGCTCTGACAAAATGCAGCATCAGATTTGAGCTGGGTAATTCCCAGGGCTCCTCATCCTCCTATGCCACCCTGGCTTTTGCACCTCTAGCCACCCCCGGTTTACCCCTGTAGCACCTCTGCTCTTAGCCATCCCAAGCTGCACTCCTCTTCCTCCCAGCTATCTCAGGACAACCTTTCACATCCACTTCTGGACTCTCTCCTCCATCCCTGACCTCTGATGGGTGTCTGACCTGCAACAGCTTTGCTGAAACTCTGTCATCCCAGCACTTTGCAAGGCTTCCTCTCCTGTCATCATCACAGACCGCTGCCCCTTGTGCACATGCTGGTCCTTTTCTTTCAAGGTCATTCCAAACGAAGTCACTGCTGCTTTGTGCTCACCTCTCCTTTCTGCTGTCATTCTCCACAAACAATCATGTCTTGCTGCTGGGAGACCATTAAAAAGGCAAAAATGCATTTGGAAACTCAAGTAACATATACAGTTATTCTCAAACGTGTCCAAATTTCTATTTGGGTCCTTATCTTCCTCTCAAGATGGTACACACTCACAGCTTTTCTTTAGGTGACAAACCTTCATATACAGGCTTCCTCAATAGTGCCCAAATCTCAGTTACAGCTTCTGCTTGTAAAGAAACAATAACAGCCCCCACTCACAGACACCACTACAACACTTAGACCAACACATGGTATGGACACCAGAGCCTTGCAACCTCACTTCATGCAGGTGAAAGCAGACATACCCTACATTCATGCTCCAATAAAAAAGGCATTCCCCTCAAACACATACTCAAGTTCTCGGTTCTGCTTCAGAATGGTGGGAATTAGTAGCACATAAAGAAAAAGCAGCTACAGCATAGGGTAGTTTTCAACCAAATAGATCCCACTTACTAGGGAAGGAAGCATAAGTTTCCATCAGATTCCTGATGGCGTATGCTCAAACAGACTTTCTTTTTTAAAGGACCAAGCTTCAGTCATTAAGCCTCTCTTCAGTCATTCCTCTGCCTGGGTAGGTGTGTATTAGTAGTTTCCTCTGGGCTTATTTGAGCACCTTGAGCAAGGGGATGAAGGAGTGGACATGTAAGGATCCTGCTGCACATACCTGCCAGGCTCCTGGGTCCTATCAACTTCCAGCATCCAACAAAAGTAGTAACGGCTGCTTCTGCAAGAAGGAATCTGCTGGTGCAAGTCTCCAGCCTTTCCCTTTCCAACACTGCTCTCTCCTGAATGTTTCTAACACATCAGCCACTCTGATCATGAAGCAATAAGCTCTTTTCAGGCCCAAGTGTTACCACAAAGATAAATTATGTCCAAGTTTCCCATTTTAGCCTTAGCTGAAGTTCAAACAGAAGTCAGAGCGCTTCTCCCGGGGTGCTGAACACAGGAGTCCCAGCAAGTGAAGACTTCCCAGGCCAGCACAGAAAAGAGAGCTGGACACTAACACCCTTACAAAGGGGTCATTGCATCAGTTCAGGAGGTATTTTTCTGTGAATGGGGCAAGACACATGGTTGACTCCCAGATACAGGGTGGTTGCTGCATGCATAAGTAAGCATTTATGCAATTTTCTGCCAAAACATGCCCTCAACTTCTCCTGTACAAGTTACCAAAAAACTCTGGCACATAGTATACAAGGGCAAAATTTAGCAACCAAAGGAAAAATACTTCAGTGAATGAGCGGGGAATACGTGACTTGGTTCAGACGTGGAGGGCTGTAGATGTTCTGGTTACAGTCTGCGTAGGACCTATGGGACTGAGGTGCCGTGAGGAACAGCTATTTTTTACACCGTGGCAACCAGAAGCACCACAAGCAAATACTTGAAGCTGCTGCAGCATTTCCCATTCATGCAAGGCAGAAGACCTGCATGGTTTAAGAATTAAAACTAATAGCACTCCACTGAAATAAGGAAGCATTATCTTCCCTTCTGTCTCCCTTCGCCCCAGTGAGGTGGGGATAAGCTACCCCAGAGCAAAGGAAGGAATCAAACTTGGGTCTTTCAGCCCTAGGTGGTGTGCCTGAACCACAAGACTAAAGTACTCCTTCCTCTCCTTACAACAAAGGTTATTCAGGAAGTTTCCAGACCACCAGAGCAAACACTTATTTTAGGCAAATAGAGTTGCAGCTTTAAGATTCACCACCAAAGAAATGGTACACTGAGAGGGCAGATATCAGGAGCAGCTCTACAGCCGTTGTGCAAGATTCCCTTGCACTTCACATGGTCTGTGCCAAACAGTTCCCAGCAACAAACAGTCTTTACAAAAGACTTTTTTGAAGAGGGGTGTTCACTTTTTACAACTATTAGCTGCATTTTATTGGGAGTTCCCAGGTAGCTTGACCCCAAGAGCTACCAGCAACCCAATCCCACTAGAGCAACCCATTTTGTCCATAAGCAAGCAGAGGTGGAGAAGGGAGGGGGGAGAAGAGGAGGGGAAGGTTGTTTCCTCTCCCCTTCATCCTCTCAAGAATGAAACAGCAATCAGTGAGATTTATGAGGGATTTTCAACCCAACTTAAAACTGGCCGGTGAACCGCGGTGCCAGTGGAATGCACGGGCCAGGCAGCAACAGAGGCTTTTACTCCTGATTTAAGATGGCATTAGCTTTGCCCTTTGCAGCCTGTGCCAGGAATTACACCCCCTGCCAGCAACCCCTCCTTGACTGGACAGCTCCCAGACCCCCACCCCACAACCCACCACTTCTCCTTATCCCGGCCACTGCTTATTTTTATTTCATTTTACTTCAGCTTAACATCATTTCTTTTGGCACAGATCCCACTAGACCGTAAGCAACGTGTAGCTGTGAGTTTTGGTGCAGGGAAGCAGTAAGTGGGGAGTAATGCAATGGAAGAAGATGAAATAAGCTCAGAGCAAAAAAAAGGGCTTGTTTTAACTCATTTAGCTCTCCATGGTGTGGAGGGAAGAAGGCAGCTTTCAGAATACCTTTACATGATGAACCAATGAGAGATGTGCATGTGGACATCTGTCCTACAGTAACACTTCCTTGCAACAGGAAAAACTACCATAAAGTATGGAGGTTGGTTTGATTGTTATGGTGGGTTGGTTTTTTTTTTTTGAGGGTTTTGAGGTTTAGGGGTTTTTTCCCCAGGGTGGGGTGGATTTTTTATTTTTTAAACTGCTGATAAATCTGCCATCCAAGGATCTCAGATCCCTGCTGCAATAGAAACCAGCTCAGCCCCATGCCTGACATGGGGTTAGAGTAGCTCGTTTCAATCTAGAATTGGGCCTAAGAGCTCTCTATGATGTAGAAAACAAGGGATATTTCTAGATCCCGCTTACAGAAGTTATACATAACCATCCTTCCCCCCTACCTTGCTTTTGAATTGTTTCGGG